>NW_015386126.1:290097-310050 GCF_001527695.2 Protobothrops mucrosquamatus | reverse complement strand
AAATATAGTAGAGTAGGGAATATAACAACAATTAACAGTGCCTTAATGTGGTGTCAACTGATTATATCTGAATTTAATCTAAATATTTTAAAATTAATTTCGTAATTGGAAGCAATTAATTTCAGTAATACTCTTTTTGTTATATTTATATTCTTGGACAAATCAGTTAGAAAATATAAAGTAATAGCTGCTATTGAAATATCAGTGGTTGTATCAACCAAAATGATTTGCCAGTAGTATACTATTTTTTTTATTATTTTGCAAGGTTCCAATTAGCTTCTATTGTGCAAGTTAACTGTTTCTGATGTAAAAGTTTTATCATTCAAAAACTGTTAAAAATAGTTTTGGAATGAGAATATTTATCAATGTACCAAGGGGTAGTCCCTCGGTACATTGATGAATACTCTCACTCCAAAATAACAAGAAATACTGAATTACTATAATACTGCCAATTGTGACCTAATGTATTATAATGTGCTCTGCTTAGCTGGCAGAATATGATCAATGAAGCAGATTTCCATGCAGTTAATTAGTATACCTGTTGATTTTACAAATACCTGAAAATACCCTTCCCTTGGATAGCTGGATTGTTGTGCAATCCCCAAAACTGTTCCATTCAACTTAATTAAAAACGAAAAAGAGAAATTATTAAAACAACACGGTATATAACCCTGGGCTCTGCTGTTTCAATATTTTTTATTAAAGACCTAGATTAAGGAACTGGGTATTCCTATCAATTCTTTAATCCAAGAATATCAAATTTGCAGCAGCTAACATTTAAAAAGTGACTAGAAAGGCACAAGTGCAGGATGGGTCAGTTCTGGCTCAGAAATAGTAAATGTGGCAAGCAATCCAAAGATTCTGATAGATCACACTTACATCTGACAAAGATTGATGAATTCAAGTGAAATTACAGCAAAGGCTACGACATAGTGAAGGGATGGTAAACCAAGTCCTATGAAGGCATGTTTAGCCTGCAAAGCAGAAGGCTAACACAGGATAGGACAGCAGTTTTCATATAGCTAAAGGGTTGTTGCACAGGAGTAGGTTTGCTGTCCATTAACATGAGGGATGGACTACAATTAATGAGTTTAAACTAGAGGGAAGAAGATTCAGATTAGATATTGAAATGAATTACCTGACAGTAAAAAGGCTCACTTAGTGGAGTAGGCTGCTTCATTAAATAGTATGTTGGGTTTCACTATAGATTTTCAAACAGACAGATACACATTTGCCAAAAATGCTTTAGCAGATTATGAATCAAGCAGGGGTTTAAGAGTAGATGTTCTAGAGGCATCTTCCAATTCTACAATCCGTGTTTGTGCGTGTGTGTTTTGTGTGTGTAAATATATGACACTGGCACAAATAAAAGGAAATTACCTCTTAGTTCATAATGCAAGTTTACCCAAAGCATTCAGTGAACAACTTAGAAATTGTCTTACCATATCTTGTAGGTTGAAAATTACTCTGGACCCAGCAGATGGCCCATCAACACAAATTTCTGGAACTTCTTCACTTTCCCCAAGCCTTGTACAACAAAATTACAGTAACAAGGAATTATGATATTTGCAAATAATCATATACATTATAATTACCAATTACTTCCAAATTTAAAAATCAGCATTTAAAATATTATTTTGGAACAGTTTTCCAATGTAAAAGTGATAACTTGAAACAAAAAACACTAAATAGATGCTAGCAAATTTAAATATGTTTCATACTTTAATTGCATGCAAAATGCATTTCATTTTAATATGAAAAATTACAAATGTATGAAAATTAAAGGACTATAAGATCTACTGCAGTAAAATTTATTTGAGCAGTTACAAACCATATAAACAAAAAGCTGAGTAAAGCACTTGCATTTTACGAATATAGTCATTAAACATTGTTAGGATTCCAAAATACAGATAGTCCTCGACTTACAACAGTTCATTTAGTGACCAAAGTTACAACGGCATTGAAAAAAGTGACTTATGTCCCTTTTTCAGTTACAAACTTTGCAGCATCCCCACAGTCATGTGATCAGAATTCAGATGCTTGGCAACTGGTTCAAATTTATGATTGCTGCTCTGTCCCAAGGTCATGTGATTACTTCTTGTGACCTTCTGCTAAGCAAAATCAATGGGGAAGCTAGATTCACTTAACAACCATGCTGCTAACTTATTGAATGCGACGATTCACTTAACAACTGCTGCAAGAAAGGTCGTAAAATGTGGCAAAACTCACTTAACAAATGTCTCACTATCAACATAAATTTGGGCTCCATTGTGGTCGTAGGTTGAGGACTACCTGTACAATTTAGGAAGAAGCTGTGCAGATGAAGAAATGGTATTATGCAGTTAGGAATTATTTAGCTTTCAACAATTTCCATTGAAGGAAGAAGGCAAAATATGATTCCTCCCTCCCCCAAAGCTCCCCATTTCTCAGTTATAGTTGTTGTCATACTAATGGGGAAAATTAAATACACGTAAACCTGAACATACTTTAAGCAACTATTCAAATATTTAAAAAAAAAAAAAACTAAAAAGAAAGCATGGGATTTAAAGGATGTGACTCTTTTCATATATTAGCATATATTTGAAATCACTGTATCTCTAGAGCTGGCAAAGTGATAGCCAAGGGAAGTACAGTACCTCCAATGGGATTTAAGAATCCTCATTTTTTAACAAATTGAATTACATAAAAAACATTAAACAGGAATAATTAAACAGGATATGCTGCAAAAGAAAGATTCATAATTATTTCTATGAAGGCCTTTAGGCTCACAAGGGTTTAATGGGATGATATAAAATATCTTGCATGTAGCTTACTTTCTCGCAATAGATGACTTATGACTGGCCACAGTCTTCATAACAACTATTTTATAAGTTTTCCCATTGCATATACTCAGAAATCAAAACATATTTCTGGTGTAAAAAAACCACTTATCCCATCTTACCTTGTTCTGTCCATTCTCTTCAGAGGTGGTCTTCCTGAAGCTGAAATGCCTTTAGATCGACTATAGCTGGGCTTATAACCTAAGCCCCATTTATCTTTCAAAGATGCTGCCTGAGATATACAAAGCATATTATTCTCACATTTTAATCTGACATTCTTGCATAGTTCAAAAATTTGGCAAACAAAACATTAAGAGTCACACAAAAAGGATTGCACAAGACTAAATAGTTGCAATCCAGAAATAAGCAGACTTAAATACCATTGGGATTTCTATGAACCCAATATAAAGCCCTGAGCAGTTATAGGAATAGTATATACTGTAAACTTGTTAGAGACTTGGGAGCTGAAAACAAAACACTGTACAAGCAGACAACAATAGATAGAATTAACTTTTTTCTTCTTGCCTTGAAATATTTTGCTATCTTTGAAAAGCCTTTAGAGAATGTTAGGAAGGTTGATGGAGAATTAATGGAGAAGGAGATTACTTCAAGCTAGATGGAAGTGGATTTAAAAGTAACTTTGTTTTTAAAAAAATCTCTGTACTGAATGATGTCCCACCAATATCTAAAAAAAAAAAAAAAAAAAAAATTAAGGGCCCATAAAGCTTGTTTTTGGCATATGTGACTATGTTCTATCTATTTTTAATAATATGAAAACAGAACTGATATGACTGAAAAGGAACTTAAAAATTGCTCACCCTCATACTTGACCTCCGTAGCTTTTTACGGACATCTCGGCGAATGTCATTGACAGCTACTGACTCCAATTGTTGGTATCGTTGAATTTCTTGATTTATTGTTCCTTCACTTGCACCCAGTTTCCTAAAGACAAGATTGATAAATAAAATCCCGCAATCAATCATTCAAGAGTATTTATTAAGAATGATGGCTTATTTGCAGAGGTCTTCTCTTTCTCTTGCACCAGGGGTGTCAAACTGCCAGCCCGTCGGCCAGATGCATCATAACAAAACTGCAGCCATTCCTTTGCCGGCAATGGCAAAAAAGTCACGATACATCGCGACACATCGTGTGACGCTGCAACTGTGACACCCCTGTCTTGCACAGTGGCCATAAAAAAAAACAATTATGCAAAGCACTTTGGGTAACTTGATAGCCATGAAATATATTGGCAAAATATATTTGCCAAAGTAGATTAAGGGATTTATAATGACCTGTAATTTTTAGCAGAGGGTATAAATTGAAAAAAGAATTCTGTCAGGCACCACTAATTAAAACACAAGTTCTTAAATTGAGCAACAATCTCTGGGGGAAAAAACCCCAAGCCCTCAATAATATATCTAAAAGTTCACTAGAATTAATGTTGGGCAACAGCTAAATACATTACATTCTAAAATGCACAGAATTTATATCTTAACTGTCTTAAGCTTATTTTATCAGTAATACATAGAGACTGATTTTTAGATATTTTTCCCCCTAATCAAAATCTTGCTTTTTGAAAAGCTAGAAATAAGAAAAAATTAACAAAAAATTCATTAATGTGCACTTCCATAGGCACTCCAATAAAAATTATACTACTATACACCACATTGAAACTCACTAACAACTAGTGGGAAACTGTCATTTATATTAGGACCCTTGTGCATCCCACGGAATTAGCTACTCACAAAAATGATTGGGATTTGCACAGGCAAATGTGGAACAAAGAGTCTAGCAAATTTTGACAGCGTGTTCACACTTTTCTAGGGTCACTTCACTGTAGGCTTATGTGGGCAAAGCAGGAGCAGGTTTTGACATTCCTCTCACTTCTTACACAGGTAAAGTTGGCACATTGTTAAGACTTGCCCAGAGTTCATGCAGGCAAAATGGGAGTCAGTTTTCACACCATTCCTACTTGCCTATTGAACTCTGATTAGCTTTACCAAAAAAATGTAACTCCTCAGTTTAAAACTGCTGGGGGGGGGGGTTGACCCACAAATTGAGAGTCTCTTAATTAAATCTTTGTAAAATAAAGATAAACAATGATTTATTCTGATTGTAAAAAGTTGTTTGGAAACAGCATACTTACCTTAAGTCATCAATTACTTTAGCCTGTTCATTCAACTCCCTGATATCTACTAAGCGCTTCACATACTTTCTTCCTCTTTGTTCTCCAGTTTGATTATTAGAGGGTCCTTGCCTCCGATGGTCAGCATTCTCCTATTTAAAAAATAAAGGAAGCATTTATTTCATTGCCCACAAGCAGTTTTAATGACGAAAATGAAGACAGAAGAGGTTTAGCACCACCAATCAAAATAGCATGCAGAATCAGACTAAGAAGCCAGCTGATTTTTGATTTGCCAATACCCATATATTCAGCATTTGTTTAAAGAGATACTACACATACTACATACATGTCCCCATGAGCAAGACCTGCCCACTTGTAAGTGTGCACTGTTAGAATAAGTCGTATAACTTGATGCTGATCCCACCAGATATTCTACAGGAACAGAGTAACGTTGACTTTTGGGGCTCAAACCCAAGAGGTGATTTACAATCCGCTGCCCCAAAGTGAGCTTGCATATGTCTCCATATAAAGAACCACCATCTGATCTCTAGATGATAATAAATAGCAAGATTAATACTTCAGGAAATGAAACTTCCATTTTTCTTATTGTCTGCCCCTTCTCTGCCTGTACTATTATTTCAAACATCCTCATTAGATTGTATTCAGGTATCGCCTAAATAGGCTACTATCTATTTCCTAACTTCATGCTGTCAGTGTGACTTGCTTTCCATCTCCTATTTTGTGATCAGAGCTACTATTTGTCATAATTCAAAATGGTCAATTAATTTGAATTTATACTATCCTGGATAAGCAAACTGAGCTAATGTCAACTAACTATGAATTCACAATGTTTATCTTTCACCAGATAACTACTGCAAATCTAGTTCTGGAAATCCAGGGTACTTTAGATTTGTTTTCCTTAAATATCACTTCGTATTTTGAAGCTAGTAACAATTTCCAAAGGTTTGTGAATGGTATTTGCAAAGTTATTACACAAAAATGTAAGAATTCTATTTGGATAATGTAAGTTACCAGCAAGAAACCAAGTTCTTTGTTTTTTAGTTAACAAATAAAACTTCAGCTCTGCTAAATATAACTAGCACTTTAGTGATTAACACTATTCTGTGATAACACGTATAGAAAAGGGTATGACAGCCTAAAGTTTGCATAATTATGCACTATTGCTGAGTTGCATAATATATTACTTGTTTTTATTGTTAACGTAATAAATGAATGAATGGATGATTAATTCACTGACCATGCTAACAGTGGGGGACATTGTATCAATTTCATCTTCATCAGATAGGTCAGCTATATTAACAGAGTTCAAATCAGCAATGTCATCTAAATCTTCTTCCCCTGTCAAAGTTGTGAGAGTATTTCCTAAAGCATTTAATCTTTTCCCAATGTTAGGATCCATGTGTACATCAATGCCACACATCTTCCACAGCACATTAAGAGTCCATGTTCCAGCACTGTTACTCTCTGTTTCAACAGAAAATGGAGAAATGTATCAGGATTATGATTTTCAAAAATTAAAAACTGGAGCATGCAAAACTAAGATAGGGTGTTGCATAAATCCTTTTAAGACAATCTTTATCTTACGTACCAGATATGCTAAGAAATATATGAACAATTTTTAAACCAAACCACAAAGAATGGTTTGAACTCTTTTTTTGCTAATACACAGGAAAGAAAAACCATAAAGAAAAGGATGGACCTACAAGATCCTTCAAATAGAGAATTAAGCAAATGTAATAATCTCTTCTTAAAGTTGACCTCATATCTCTATAATACACCATTCTCATATGATGAACAGAAATTATGCTAAAATGTGCCATGATATTCTATAGTGTCCAGAATCATTTGTTAAAATTATATATTACTTACTATTAAGAATCAAAAAAGTAAGACTGAGACTGACAAGACAGAAACTGGGGATCCCAGGCTATAGGGAAGCATTATGTACTTGTTGACTCCAGGCCACCCAGAGACCAACTGAATATCTGTTAACTTGTAAAGTTATGAGTAAAAATTGAAGTTTAAATTCTGAAGTATGGGTGTATATAAAGGCTCCAATTTCTTTGCATCGTGTTGGGCAAACAAGTCTTTCAAGCTTCACTCTTGCTTGCAATAAAACTTCAGATGTGAGAGTTTTCTGCTGTCAAAATGATTAAATGTCTGGAGAGCTAAAATTTACTACCAAACCCTGGTGTGAAATCTGGCAATACGTTTGTTGTTGTTGAATGTAATTCTCTTAATTTAAACAGTGAGATAGGATAGTACATGCTAGAAAAATATACTTGTTCATCATTATCAAGGTTGATTTGAAAAAGAATAGTAAGACAACATTTGTAAAATTCTGCCAATATAGAAGCAAATTTAGAGTAAATCTTACCTGCAGCTGCTTGCCCAGTTGTCCTTGAACACACTTCATAGGTGCCATCTGGTACAACACCTAAAGAATGAAGAATATAGAACATAATGGACATACCAGTATACCAAAGGTTTGTTTTAAATTATATATGTACAAGCATCTGGTACTACACCTAAAGAATGAAGAATATAATTGAGATACCAGTATACCAAAGTTTTGTTTTAAATTATATGCGAATAATCATTTAAACTAAATTTGAATTAAATGTATTGTACTTCTCAAACTTATAAGCCATTGATTTGCAGAAATATAATGCTTGGCAAATTCTTATTGAAATTTCCAGTTTTGTAGTTATTTACAAAGACCTATTTTTCTGTGATGCTATATTATGAAATTCATGTGAACTCTTTAAACTGTAGCCTAGAATATATGTTTAAGTTCTAAAAAGTCAAGTTACTAAGAAAAATGCTTACAAGCATTCATCACAAGTTCTCCTCGTATTTCTGGCTTCCAATCATCCCAGCTGGTTTCAAAGCCATCAGCAAAGCGGATACAGAAGTTTTTAAAATGACCTTTGCTGACCAGGGATTCTGAAGAGCAGGCAGTAATTAAAGTGCTTTCAATTGTCAAGACTAATGCAGAACCAGTGTCCAGGTCAGTTGTGTGGGTTGTCTGCAGTAAGAAAAGATAACTATAGCAGTAAAATTTGTTTATTTCAATATCAAAATTCAATATTGTATTCACAGTTAAGAATTCTCTTCCCAATCCCTATAGTCTCTTTTTTTCATTATAGACACCATATTTAGAATTACTCTAAAATAAATGGTTTTCAATTAACAACTTGCCCTTAGAACAAAAATACTTCTTTATCAATGAGCATGTCAAAAATAAACATGCTTTAAGAAGTATTTTTAAAATATTGGGATTTAAATAATAGTTAAACAATAGCACAAATCTATATAATACAGTTTTAATTCTAAAATAAGAGGTATATGTAAGCATTTCACTATTAAGATTTAATTACATTATATTAAACATAAGGAAAAAGAACATGAAACATTTATATCAAACTTGTCATAAGCAATGCAATTTAAGAAGAAACAAAAAATTTGGAAAATTGGAAACTACCATAAATATTCAAAAGTATGTTAGCTATGTATATTCATTTTTCTACATATATACATGTATGTGTGTAATGCATGTCACATAGAAAAGATTCAAGTTATATGCAAAGTTCAAAAGATTAATAGTAAGAATTATTTTCAAACCTGTGAAGATTTTATCACAGAATCTAAATATGCTTTTTAAAAAATGTTTAACCTTTGCACTTTATTTTAAACAATAATTCCATTAGCTTTCAAATAACAGTTTCATTCTGGTAAGTAGCAAAGAAGTTAAAAAGATCTCCAACAGGACATTCATTTTATAGTACTATTTCAAATTGTTAGCTACAAGGTAATTTATTTGTTTTTATTTTTTTAATTTTTCAAAGTACTTTGCTGCTGCAATAATAAAAGATCAAGAATTTTAAGAATTGTTAATTTGAAAAGAAGTAACAACTCAAATAGGTGTTCTAAAATTGTCTTTAGTATTACCTGTGGTGTATTTGTAATTGGCAGACATATTCCCAAGTCATTAACTGTTAGTTGGAGGAAAAGGGTTCCAAAAGCTTGAGCAGATGTCTGCTGTATTCCTGGTAACATATCGACAATTTCCTTTGTAGCTCTATGAACATCTTTATTCAAGGCCATTCTCTGTTCATTCCAGTTATCATAAGCAGCTTTGTAATTCAGCCAAAATAGCACAGCTTTGTAAACAAATAAATATATTTTTCACTATTTTTAAAAGGAAATATTACAGAATGTTAATTTATGTTTTTATAATTATTCTTTCTTTATAGAAATTTTATTAAAAATATAATTTATACCAATAAAAATTAATACAAATTTGCAAATAAAAGAATAAAAAGAAAAAAATTGAAGTTGCAGGAAGTAAATAGAAAGAAAAATAGTATAATATTTATAATATATAATATATATAATAGAAGGTAGAAAATCTATAGGAACATACTTGCTTTGATGCGACTAAGACTAGGTAGTCTGGAAAGGGGTACTTCATGTGTCCCATAAAAAACTTAAGGCAGAAAAAGCCGATCTTCTATTGCTAGACCTTTGACTCTTGATCAAAGATTCTAGATTTTTTTAAAAAAATAAACAGTTTCTGCTCCCCGAAAGAATTTTACTGTGGAACAGGTAGAAGCACAAATATACCATCTCTCCATGACCTATTAAAGGAGTTGTGTTTTTTCCAAAAATCCAAAAATAGGTACCACACAGAAGTTTCCAATATAATCATGCAATAATGGAAACAGATCCTTTAAGTTCTAAAGCACCTTTTAGAAATTGAATCCAACACACTACACAACCTTAGGATATCAATCTTTCTAAATCCTGTTCTACGACAAAGTAAATAAATGTTATAGCAAATCAAAGTTGCAAAATTCCTACAACTGGGTTTTTAATGTAAATTAACGGAATCCTTTCCATACAGTCATGTCATTGTGTATACAGTAGGCCTCACTGCTGATGGGAGGTTCTTTCTAGCATGCAAACAGATGTGACAACACTGTGGTTAACAAGACTTTTGTGTCTAGGGAAATTGGGGAGTTCATTCCTAGAGTCTTGGAAAATGATTGAGGAAATCATTCAAAATACAATGAATGGGATAACTATATAGTGATCAGGACTTTTCCTTCTTTCAGTCCTTGCAGCAAATAATGAAACAAACCTCAAAGATTTCATTACTTATATTTATTACAAATTATACCACAGGATTTTCAAAAAGTGCTTAACTTTCAAATGAAGCCTTTTTATATACTATGTTTTGGTGGCAAAATCTAGTTTTCCAGTGTTCTTTTGATCCAGAGGACTAGAAAGAGTGGGGAAATGTTGATGATTCCCTGTAAGCTGATCAAACTGCATCTGCTCATAGTTTTGCTAATCCCCTTATTTCGACCATAAGAAATGGTGTTTATCAGAATTGCTGAGAAATGGGGCTGGATCGGAGAGAAACCAGAGGTGTGCTTCTGTTTCTGGGCAAAATGACGAACATATTAGAACTGCATGACAACATTTGAGAATGTGCAAAGCCATTTACCATAGACATGTTCAAGTCTATAGTTATAAATTGGGAATAATCAAAGCCATGGATAATAAATCTACCGGTACGTCTACCTTTATTTTATTTTTATAAAATAAAAAGAGATTCAGTCCCATTAGTACCTCTGTCAAAGGCCACAGGCTGAGCAAAAACTATTGGCCTATTCAGAGTAATAAGCACAGCTTCTCGGTCTGACGAACCATTGATTTCTTCTCTAAGGGCATTTCTTAATCCAATTCTAGTTTTAAAGTAAGCAACTTGATGGAAGTCGGAGCCAGCTTCTTCATATACCTTTATATATTCAAAACATATTTCATGTTAGAACATAGCAAAACTAAACCTGATATTAACAGTTACATTTATAATTTATAACTGAATGTATAAATCTAAATTAAGAATAATTTAGACTTGTAAGTCATTTTATATAGACAGTGTGTATAGTTACAAACCATATTATACGCCCCAAAGAAAAAAATAACATGAAATTGTACATAACAAGAGAGAGACATGCCATAGCCAAGCCAAACCCAATGGGCATGACACATTCTATCCCAAAATTTAGGGGAAGAGTTATGCCTTTAAGATCAAATCCAAATTTCTAGGATCAGAGTGGCTCAAATCTTTAAGGAAATCTAATTTCAAATGGCAGGAATGCTTTGATGTACACTTTATAAATCCCATCAGATGAAGGAAATACGAAGTGCTTTAGCTTTGTCAGATCTTACAGAGAAACATATAATAGTAAAAGGGAAGAGCGTAGGGCAGTCTGTTATACACTTACAGTGCATTCAGAAAATATTCAAACCCCCTTCACTTTTGTCAATTTTGTTATGCTGCAGCCTGATTCTACAGTTGTTGAAATTCATTTTTTCCTCAGTACTACATAATGACAAAATGAAAACAGAATTTTAGAAATGTCTGTAAATTTATTAAAAAGAAAAAAACTGAAATATCATATTGGCATAAGTATTCATGCCTCTTGCAACAACACTTGAAATTCAGCTCAGGTGCCTCCCATTTCTCTTGATCGTTGCTGGCATGTTCCTGCACCTTGATTGGAGTTGACTTGTGATAAATTAAATTGATTGGACATGATTTTTAAGGGCACACACCTCTCTGTAGAAGGCCTCACAGCTGACAATGCAATGTAGCAAAGCAAAAGCCATGAGATCAAAGTAATTGTCTGCAGAGCTTAGAGACAAGATTATTGCAAGGCACAGATCTGGGGAAGGCTACAATAAAATTTCTGCTGCACTGAAGTTTCCTAAGAGCACAGTGGTCTCCATAATTCTCAAATAGAAGAAGTTTGGCACAACCAAGACTCTTCCAAGAGCTGGTCGCTCGGTCAAACTGAGCATATATTGAACATCTTTGGAGGGATCTGAAAATGGCTGTCCACCGACAGTCACCATCCGACCTGACTGAGCTTGAGAGGATGAATGGCAGAAAATCCCCCAATCCAGTTGTGCAAAGCTTGTCACGTCATATCCAAAAAGAGTCAAGGCTGTAATTGCTGCCAAAGGTGCTTCAACAAAGTACTGAGTGAAGGCTCTGAATACTTATACCAATATGATAATGAATTTCAACTGTAGAATCAGGCTACAGCACAACAAATTTGACAAAAGTGAAGGGGTCTGAATACTTTCTGAATGCACTGTACATGGATTTTGAGTCCCCCTCACAAACACATTACATCTATGAGTTAACCTGTATTTCTTTCTTTAAAGAATTGGAGACTTGTTTAATATTATGTGGAAATCAGTTTCAAGACCTGAAACAAAAACAGTCTTTTCTACCTCTCACATAAATTCTTTGGACTGAGCCTTAAATACTTAAGTGTCCAACCTTGGCAACTTTAAAACTTGTGGACTTTAATTCCCAGAATTCCATAACCAGCTGTCTGGGGAATTCTGGGAATTAAAGTCTACAAGTCTTAACGTTGCCAAGGTTGGACACCCTCTGCTTTAATGTTTTTTTAAAAACCTTTGGGAGGGGGAAGAGTATATCACAATTGGTTATGAAACAGTAATTACAGAAACTAATAGTAAGCACTAACCTGATGTTTAATAATCTGTCCTAAAGCCAAATTTAAATCCACTTGGCATTTACCAAAAAGCTTCAAATAACTGGTGCCACCAGGCATAGCTTTGGCTTGTATTCTATTTGAAAGCTCCAGTTCTATCAATCCTGTTTCAAAGCGTACAGCCCACATTGATGGTGTTGTAGCTGTTACCTGGATTCCCTAGTAAAGAAAAGGTAAAAGGTAAAATGGGCTTGGTTCCTGAGTTACAAAGATGTTGGAACTACTTGAGATACTGAATGGCATTTATAAAATAACATTCCCACCTGCACACACATATATAATTCATTCTATAGTTAATTTGATTTTAAAAATTATCTTTGGCCCAGTTGGAATACACCTAAATAAATCTCCAGATTCAAATAGAATAAAAATACCTTAAATTGAAGACTCAAAGAATAAAGGAGAATTTTTGGTTTTTCTCCATCACTTGTTCCATCATGTTCATTCCAAAGAGGAATAGGTTGTTCGCCTCCTACAAATATAATTAGACAATTGTACACATAATGTTTGTATCTTGTTATTAAAAATATTTGATATCATATTTAAAAGCCAAACTACACAATTATATGCAATTATTTAAAAAAAAACCTTCAATGAGCTGCATGGTGGTGTGGGTAAATATTTATATTATGCCTAATGCACCTTTATTTCTGATCATAAGAATAAAATTTGACATCCTATTCCAGCCCAGCTATAAAGTCTGATTTCTCTTTAGAAATAGAATAAAAGGCCAAGTAAGTCTGCTCCTAAAATAAATTTATTTTCTGAAATGAAGAAATTCCATAATCTTCAAAACAACATAAGGTTATAATGAAAAATCATCCCAAATGTAATTATTTAGAACCAAAAATAAGGAGATATTATTTTGATAGTTGAAGCCCAGATTATGCAATGTTAGTGTTTGGCTGCTTACCCTAAAATATGCTCAGCTTTCTGAATACTATTTGTTTGATTTATAAAATAAATGTAATGGTTTATTATATATTGCTGTTTTTGCAGTAATTATTCACATTTGTTAAGTTAGTCCACATAAAGCTTTATAAAATGACACTCAATTTAATAGAACTGAATGGATCTATTATAACTGCAATCCTTCATACATTTATTTAGGAACAAACAGCATTAAAATCAATATTCTTTTCTAAATGGAAAAATAAAAATGCACAGTTCATCTGCAGTACATTAAACACCTGAGATTTAAAAATTAATAAATTCAAGAAGTCATAAGTCTTAATTCTGGCCTTTATGGAATTATATTCTATTCCAGAATAATTTTAATTTCATTGGTCTCATCAAATACTACATGATCTTTAAAAAATATTTCCATTAAAGGGGTATACATTCAGTACTTGTTTTTATCTGTCCAATTTATAAAGTACTAAAACAATAGTTTATTTGTGCTTAATATAGCCTAAGAAACATTCCTGTCAGTCCATCAAGTTGCTTAATAAAAGTTTAAAGCCATTAGACTACCTGAGACTTTCTGTATTACTTCATTGACTTCTTTCATAAATACTTTCTGCACAAAAACCAAATGGTTCAAAAGATCTGTTGAAAGGTTATGCTCAAAGGACCCCACCTAGGAGAAAGAAGATCATGTTTTAAATATTAATTCATGAAATGTAATTATGACTTTGTTAAATAATTCAAATTAAGAATTATGTTGGATGTTGAAAAAGGGAAATTTTGAGACTATTTAATTTTATTTGCAGACATATAGGAGTGATTTGACACTGTTATCTACGAGGAAATTATTTTTAAACATCCATATCTCATTTATGGGCATAGTATTTTCTCAAAGTCTCCAACTGAAGTACTGATCAGACTCAACCATATTTAGTTTACCAGCCTAGATATGGTCAACCAGGTGGTACTATATGCTTAGACTAAAAAGGACTCAAAAGATACAATTTGGGGTATACCAAATATTTGTCTATAACAACTGGGTACTTACAAAATACTAGGAGAAAACTATGAATCAACCATTTTGAGGATACAACATAAAAGAAATTTTTTGTCAAATTAAAAATATGCAAATTTTTGAGATTCTAACTGCTTCTGGACTTCAAAATGGAAGGTTTTGATGGTTAAATTGACTTTGTTATAGAAATAGTCTGAATTAATTAAAAATGTAAAGCAAAAAGAAAAGGTACTATACTGTACTGGACATCACTGCTTTTTGTTCTTCTTTCTTTACTTTTGCATCTTTTCTTTTTAGAATACAATAGAGCTGGAAGGGACCTTGGAGGTCTTCTAGTCCAGCCCCCTGCTCAAGCAGGTCCTATACCTATACCATCTCAGATAAGTGACTGTCTAGCCTCTTCTTAAAAATCTCCAGTGATGGAGGCAAGCTGTTCCACTAGTTAATTGTTCTCACTGTCAGGAAGTTTCTCCTTAATTCCAGATTGCTTCTCTCTTTGATCAGTTTCCAACCATTGTTTCTTGTCCTGCCCTCTGGTGCTTTGGTGAATAACGTGATCCCCTCTTCTTGGTGGCAGCCCCTCAAATACTGGATTACTGATATCATGTTACCCCTATTTCTTCTTTTCTTTACACTAGCCAAACCCAAGTCCTGCAGCCGTTCTTCGTACGTTTTAGTCTCAGGCCTTTAATCATCTTAGTTGCTCTTCTCTGAATTTTTTCCAAACTCTCAACATCTTTTTTGTGATATGGTGACCAAAATTGGCTGAAGTATTCCAGGTGTGGTCTTACTAAGGTTTTATACAGCGGTACTAATATCTCGCGTGATCTTGATTCTATGCCTCTGTTTATGCAACAGGATTGTATTAGCTTTTTTGGCTGCTGCTGCACACTGCTGGCTCATAGTCAAGTGATTGTCCACTAGGACTCCAAGGTCCCTCCAAAGTTTTTCTTTGCCTCTTTCTTGACTTTTGTTTTTATTTGTATTTTATCTTATGATAAAATAAAAATAAAAAAATGAGATAGCACAGATACAGTCCTCAACTTGGAACAGTTTGTTTAGTGACTGTTCAAAGTTACAATGGCACTGAAGTGAGCTATGACCATTTTACTCACTTATGACCACTGCAACATCCCTTTGGTCACATGATCAAAATTCAGGGACTCTGCAACAGGTTCATATTTATGTCCTGGGGTTATGTGACCTTTTATATCATTTTTTGCAACCTTCTGACAAGTAAAGGCAATCAGAATGCAAAGGTTCACTTAATAACTGTGTTACTCATTTAAACAACTGCAATGATTCACTTAACAACTATGGCAAGAAAGGCAAAATTCGCTTAAAAACTATGGCAAGAAAGGCAAAATTCACTTCAGAAATGTCTTGTTTAGCAACAAAAATGTTAGGTTCAATTGTGAGCGTATGTCAAGGACTATCTGTAAAGGAAATGTAATACAAACCTCAGCCACACAACGCAAATAGTTTCCCTGGACATAATAGCCCTGTTTAGCTGGCAGTTCATCTATACTCCATATTTGATCTGAGTAAGTATCATGTTCCTCCATAATATATTTGCCTGACATTGTCACAGGAGGGAGGTTGAGACTAGCTGAAGGAGGTATGGTAGACATATCAGTGGCAGACACTTTGGAAGTGAATCGTAACTTGTGATTTGGGAGTTCAAATGTAAATCTTGTCTGTGCACCTGGGGAAGAAAAAATATGTAAGCTCAGTGTGATAATCTCTTATAGGTACAGCGATTATAGAAATAATTTCCCATCTCCTGGTTTACTTTCTAAGTACAGACAGTGAACTACTTCCAAATGCACATGGATTCTTTTTCCATAAAACCAAGAAACCCCAGCTGCATTATAAATTAACACAGCATGAAAACTATCTAATTTTTGTACATTCCTGTGGGAGGGCTACCCTAAAATTCAGAAGAGCTATTCTAATCCAAAATACTGTGAATAATATCTTGTCTAGTGACAGTCATTTCAAATTTTTCAAGTTTCAAACAGACCATCTAGGAAACAAGCAAAGCTGCTTTGGATTTGTGAGTATATATTTAAAGATAACACACTGCAAAAATAGATGATATATACTCAGTGTGAAAATACTTTTAATAAGTTTGTGCAGCCCTTTAATTTAAAGGAAAAATGTGCAATGCAAGACACAGTGGTATAAACATTACATTTGTCTGCCAGCTCTTGCAGCATGCATACCTAGTTTGGGGATTACAGAGGGTAGCCCTTGATCCTGGAAAAAGTCAAAAACTACTTCAAGGGGTGGCTGAAAAATGCTATGTTCTTACCCCTGAAGCATCTTCTCCCTTCAAATTAAAAATGCTGCACAATCCAAATTTTTAATGTTTTAACAATATTTTCCAATTTCTGCACCTTAAAATTTATAGTCAATCTAATACGAGAAAAAGGATCCAAAGAACTACTGTAACTGACTAGTTTTAAATACATGAAGTTGCTTATCAATTATTCTGTGTTAGAATTCTGAATTGAGGAGCCTCAGAGAAGTTTACCATCAGGTGTGAAACAAGGAGACAAAATCCCTTGTTAAATGCAGAAAAAATCATGGAAATGTCCAACTGAAGGAGCTCTTCAAATCTCAGTGGCATGTACTAGAATTTTAGTTGAGTGGAATTATGACTGTTACTTTAAGATGCTTCATATAATAACAAAATTAATTACCCGTCATTCCATGACTTCGCATTCTTCCCATTTTGTACTCTGCTTTCAATGAAGGCAAGAGTGCGGCTCCAATAGCAATTCCATCAATCATGGCACTGAATTTAAGAACTATCGGCTTCTTTTCCAAACCTTCTGGCAATTGTGGAAATTCATTTGTTTCAATAGGAGTCTGATTTACACTTGTAGGTGTTTTTTCTGCAGGTAGTGGAGTTGCAATATCTTCTTTGGGAGGTTGTGTACTATTTATAGAAATGGGACATACAATTAACATATATTCTAAACGGTTTCCATGTATGACTGTACCAATTGCAACACCTCTAGGCGAGGGAATGTAAACTTATTAAATAAATAAACAAATAGATACTTACACTGCAGATGGTTGTCTGATGAGATCCGATATTTGTTTTGAAAGCTGATGAGAACTGCGAACCATCATGCTGTGAAGAGTAGCTGGATGCTGAGGAATGTTGATGCTGATAGCACCTACTTTGAAGATGGCAGCATTGTTTGTTTTCACTCCTCTTTGGGCACTATAAAGAGCTTGCGATTTGGCAATACTACATTTCACCACAGTTCTAAAAAGAAAATACATGCTTAGCTTCTTCAAAAACCTTTAAAATATGTTTAGTGGCCTTAGTGAGTTATTTTGTACGATCAAATAATATTAACAGTCTATGGCCAATGTTCAACTGAGCCTAATTAGTACAATTATTTTTAGTGGTTATAGGAAGGTATTTGATTTTGTGATCTTATATACAGGTAAGGAAGCTACAGACTTGACCAGACCTGGGCATTCTATGGCCCATAGGCCACATCTGGTCCTTTGACTGTCCCTATCTGGCTCGTGGCAGCAGCCCTATTTGGTTTGGCCCTCCACAACAGTACGAGTTTCCCATGTGGCCCCTTGGGAAAATTGATTGTCCACCCCTGGTCTGGACAGAACATGGCAAAACAGACTGGCTCCAGGTTGGCAAAAGAGTGAGATAAGGGTGTATAATTATTATTTAATCTATGTGCTGAATATAGATTAAGGCAATCTGGATTGGAAGATGAATATAGTTTTGGAAGAAGAAACATCAATAACTCATGCTATATTGATGACTATCTGCAAGGTCTAATAATAAAAGCCAAGCAGTGTGAGAAAAATCAAATTAAAAATAAATATAAAGACCAAACTAATGAAAACAGAACAATCAGTCTTAAAATTGATAATAAAGATATCTTCTGCCTTCTATGATCAACCATTAACAGTAAAAGAATAATATGTCATAAATTAGCATTTGGAACGGTAGCCATGAAGGCCTTGGAAAAGATATTACAATGTATCTATATCTACAAATATCAGAATAGTGCAAGCAATGGTATTCCCAGTAATGTTCTATAGAAGCAAAAGTTGGACTTTGAAGAACCAGATGGCAAAGAGTAGTCATCCAAGAAAACAAAAAAATGGACCATCAAGCAAATCAATCCCGATTTCTCATAAAGCACAAATAACAAGGCTCAAATTATCATACTTTGGACACATAATGTGAAAATTCAGTATTCTAGAAAAGGTTCTCATGCTGGGAAGATAGAAGGAAAGCAAAGATGATGCCAGTAGTGAGGTGGATTAATTCAGTTAAACTGATGATGAGTGTACTGTTAGAAGAACTGAAAGACCAGATTAGGGATAGACTATCATGGAGCAAATCAATTTATGTTGTTATGAGTCAATGAGGACTTGATAGCATATAATTAACCAAATAATTTAATAGTCAAAGCTGCTCAATAACATATGCAGCTTATTCAGGTGTGGCAGAAAAGTCCTGATCTTGTCACACAATTATTATTTAGGATTAGACCTCCATTTCCTCCCATGCCATTCCAGTAGGAGAGGTATCAGGCTATGCAATGACAACATCTGTTTAGAACCTGTGCTATCAGGAACACGACTGTGTGCATGAAAATATTTTAAATATACAGTAAATGCTTTCATTGTATACAGAAAAGCTCCTTTAGATGAGATATTCCATGCACATTTTTGGGATGGAATTTATATCAAATATTTCTGTGATGTGTAACAATTTTTGCTGCAACACTTTAACAGCATTTAATATAACAATCTATAGTATAACATCAGGAGAGTCTTTGTAATCAATGCAAAGTCAGAACTAATCTTTTATTATTCTCATAGAATAAAGTCAGTATTCTTAATATTCTTATCATGCCAATGAGTGAGATTAAAAAGTTACAAATTTAGAAAATTACTTTAAATATCCGAACTATTCTGTAAAGTGTCAGTTTGGTGTAGTGATTAAAGTAACAGGCTAGAAAGCAGCGAAACATGAGTTCTAGTCCTGCCTTAAGCACAAAGCCAGTTGGGTGACCTTGGGCCAATCAGTCATTTGCCGCTTTAGGAAGGAGGCAATGGCAAACCACGTCTGAAATCTTGCCAGGAAAACTACAGAGACTTGGCCAGGCAGTTACCAAGATCAACACTAACCAGAAGGCACCAAAAGAATCCCAAGCCCCATTCTGTCAATAAATAAAAAGTGTAAACACATGGTTCAAAACTTCTACTATATGCTGATTCAAATTTTATCAGTTATATTTCATAATAAAACTAGTTAACTATACACAAAAAATGCATCTTAACTATACTACATACATCTTCAACTATACTACATTCTGTCTGAAAGTCATTTAAAGACAACGTGACATACAGAAATTCCTGTTTCGCTGTGCTTGTTGGTGATGTAGGAAAATCCTCCAACCTACATGTGAA
>NW_015386126.1:286599-287994 GCF_001527695.2 Protobothrops mucrosquamatus | reverse complement strand
TTATTATTATTATTATTATTATTATTATTATTATTATTATTATTATTATTATTATTATTATTAAAAAAACCTCCTACATCCGCGCACTGGTTTAGGGGATGTCAGTGTTCTTCTGTTTATAAGAACTTAATGAAATGTTCAGAAACCAACCCACATGTTTGGAGAACGAACCTTCACTCTCATCCTACATCCGAGCTATAGATATTCGCCACTATTGCAAAATGAAATTAGCAAAATATTCAAGGACATATATGCACAAAAATGGAAACAAGTGTTTTAACATCAGATAAACCTCATCAAAGTTAAATGATTCGTTACCAAGCAATACAGTATTTTAAAACTATCTAAAAATATAATTAGTTCAATTAAGCACACTGCATTGTAAAAAAAGTTTTTCTAGGAAATCCTACACGTAATTTAGTGAATTTGTCAAAAAAGAATCCAGTAAAAGTATGTTTATATTAAGAAAAATAACTGTTTTTTAATTATTCTGGCCAAGAATTCCATAACTATAAATTACTATAGTGTTCAATAATGGCAGCATGATCATCAGAAACAAATAGTAATAGGTTGAAACTGAATTGTTATAGTTAGGTTAAATACATTAGACAAAAAAAGACCAAAAGACAATATATTAGAGATATCAAATTAAACCGTGGCAGGATTAACATAGTTTAATGATTTAATTAAAATCTTGTTGCATCAAAATGGTCCTTGAATCTTTACCTACTTCCTGATACGTACCACCTGTTCAGGAAAATCTTGGACTCTAGCTATCATATTAATATTAATGAATATCTGACTCATTGTAATGATTATTGTTAACTTCTATAGTTAACTCTAAAAGTAAGATAAAAGGCATTTTTGTATCATTTCTGCCATTGTTTATTTTGTCTGCATACAGTAGTCCTTAACAAAATTCAATGCAATTCAATTACTAGGAACATTGGACCTAACCTTTATACTGGGCATAACTTCGGTTTTTATAAATAACAATTCAAATGTCACTTTTTATTTGAACTCACTGGATATTTGGTGTGATCCCTTCCAGGAGAACAATATTAACACCACCTATATGAGCAGTAGCACTTGTCTCGGTCATCTTTTGGTGCAGTACATCTTTAATAGGAAAAAAAGGGTATTTAAACTAAAGTGAAAAATTATTATTTACATTCATACATAATTATTATTAGAAATACTTAGAACTAAGGAGAAACTTCCTGACAGTTAGAACAATTAACCAATGGAACAACCTGCCTCCAGAAGTGGTGAATGCTCCAACACTGGAAGTTTTTAAGAAGAGACTGGACAGCCGTTTGTCTCAAATGGTGTAGGGTTCCTGCCTGGGCAGGGGGTTGGACTCGATGACCTCCAAGGTCCCTTCCAACTTTATTA
>NW_015386126.1:281429-286089 GCF_001527695.2 Protobothrops mucrosquamatus | reverse complement strand
AATTTTTGAAGTTAGCATATTTTAATATAATTTGATCCAGGCAACTTATGCAGTTTTTCAGTTTCTTATGGTTTTGCAAAGCATTGTTTCATTTATATCCTTCATTTTATCAATTTACCTTAAAATGATCCATAATACCACCCACATTTTATTCCCCAAATAAGCCAATGAGGTAAGGTAGCTAAGATTTTATTAGTCAAGATTACCCAGTAAGCTTCACATAGATAAGACTATGAACTCAAATCTCTCCACTTTTAAACTGAGATGCCAGCAATATCCTAATTACTTTTACATTAAAATACACTAAAGAGAATAATCCTTTCATTATTTCAATAAGAGAAATATTTTTTTCCAAAAGCAGTCTGGGTTATATTGTATTATCTGTCATATTCTGTATTTCACTTCTCACTTTTATTAATCAAAACAAATGTATTCAATTAAAAACTTCTACCTTTCATTTTTTCTTTGAGTGTAAAGCTACCATGGATTCTCTTCAGTTCTGATTCCATTGTTAGCCCACCAATATCTGCCTCAAGATGTGTGCGATTTACCATGCCAATTCCAAAGATTATGAGGGTCACATGCTGAGGTTCAGATATGACCAAACTACGTTTTCTCTGAGGTCTGCTCAAGCTGTTGCTATCTTGTTCATTTTCAAATGCAACTTTACATGCAGGTTCCGTAGGGCTCCGAATTCCTACAAGAAATGGAAATAAAATCAAGAAATATTAATAGAATTTATTCAAAAATAATTACCATAAAAGATATATCCATTATTTATGAATTTAACAAGGCACTGTTTTCTGCTGAATTCAATATGCCTTTAACTTTTATATCTGCACTGTTTCTTATCTTGTAGGCTGTTTTATTTAGCCTTAACAGCAGTAAAACATAATGAATATCTTAAACACAATAAACACATAAGATAGTAAGCATCTTCATATTAGGATTTTGGTTTTGTAAACTGATGATATTTGCTTCACATGGATAAATGAATTTAATGAAAGTTGGTGGCACTTTGCATCCTTCAAAATGTTCAAAATGTCAACATTTCAATTAAAATTTAGAATTATCATTATTTTAAGTGTTGCCAATAAATTCAATTTAATAATGAATGAGAACTGTTTCTGATTAATCAGAATTAAAATTTAAATAATCTAATAATAGAACAATTAACTATCAGAACAATTAATAAGAAATTGAAATAGTTGTAATGTGGGATCTGTAACGATCTATGTACAGAGAGAGCCATTTTGATGCAGTAGTTATAGGCTACTGTAACTACAGATTAGAAGTTAGGTGATGCGAGTTTTAGTCCTGCTCTAGGCACAGAAGCCAACAGGCTGAGCCAAACACTCTATTTCACCCTTAGGAAGAAGGCAATGGAAAGTTATTCTGAAAATGTTGTCAAGCAAGCTGCATAGACCTGACCATGTAGTCACCAGGAGTCAAGATTGACTCAGAGCCACCAAAACAACTGTTTACATATGGACCTCACATTTCTGAATATCAAATAATACATATAAATAATGGGATTGAGAACTTTCTCACTGCCTTAATTCTTTTTATTTGTGTGTAAACAAAAATTTTAATCAAGTCAGTTACAAAATTATTGTATTAGCTAGCCAAGGATTGGATTTTGATATGAATATTCTTGTGATGCTCAAAAGCAGCCAATATCAAAAGCTACCATTCTTATACATAAGATTTTGAGCCTAATTGTTTTTCTAAGTGGTATAAATTCAAACTTTCTAAATATGACAACAATGCACAATAAATCCAATTATCATTGCTTGTATGAAATGTATGAAAAAAATCATAAAACTACTAAAGCCAGAATTTCTTTTATTAAAGGTGTTTTGATCCTGTGTCAAAAAAGTACTTATGCCTCAATTATCTACAAAGCAAGACCTCTTCTATATAGCAAGTCTTCACAGTTTTGATTCTTTTTTCATTTAAATTCCTCTAATTTTATCAGGATTTATTCTTTCCCTATTATTTTACAACTTTTCTGCATTATTGAAAAAATCAGATATTAAATGAACTAATTTAATTGCCAGTTTATCAAATTTAATTGCCAGTTTTAGAATTAAAACTTTTATTTAGCAAAAAACAAAACCTATACATCAACATAGAACTCTGTTCCTAACTGTGAAAGTACCAAATTATGAAACATGCATCACAATCAGAGTTGTTTTGAGATGGGAAACTACACAAAAGTTAAGAAATAAGCCAGCCAGGCAGCTAAAAGTAATAAGCCAGCCATGTACCCAACCAACAGGCTTGATCTAGTGATTAAGGCACCAGGCTAGAAACCAGAAGATTATGGGTTCCAAACTTAGACATGAAAGCCCCTGTGTGACTTTGGGCCAGTCTCTCAGTCTCATAGCCCAACTTACCTCAGAGGGTTGTTGCTGTTATTGGATAAATTGGAGAAATAATGAATATTAGGTAAGTTTGGCACTCTTGAGTTACTTCTAAAAATAGTAAAGGTGGATATATATGTAAGTATGTATGTATGTATGTTATGCATGTATGATGCCAGCTACGTCCTTTGGGACATTGCATGCAGGAACACAATGGGCAGAATTCAATTCATTTGCTTTCTCCAAGAGAGGCAAATTATGGTAATTCATCAAAAAATTTCTTACCTGCTGGATAAAATGTTTCAGAAGATTTTTCTAAAATCCCTGTTGGATCTGAGATAAGAGAATAAAAGTTCAACAGTTTATACATATTTTGCCAGCACTCTGCAGAAGGTTCACTCTGTTCTGACACTGTAATTGAATCAGAATCATCCATATGAATGGTGACATGGTCAACAACATCCCTGGAACCTTTCCTGGATACTTTAGAAGTTCTTCTTTCTGCCCTTCCCAGTGAATTTTTATTCCGAGATTCTTTTTTATTATTCTCACTGTTTGATCGTTTATTTTTTGCATTGTTCACTCTGTTTACACCATTAAGACTGCCTCGAGAACTGCGACTGAAATCGGAAGAGCGGAAGTCTCTGTGTTTCCGAGTTTTAAAGGTTGGTGTTGGAGAAGCTGAGCCAGCTGTATATCTACTAAGTTTGATGTCTGTTTGTGTAGCCTTAATATCATCTATCATGGTGCTGAATTGGTGAATAAGCCGAACGAGTGCCATATCAACATGCTGGCTTATAGACTGACAAGAGATTGTAAAGTTGCAGTGAAACGTGCTATAATGACGTTTGTTAAAGTCATGAAAAGAAAGAGCATTGGCAGAATTTTGAGGTGTATTCGCCGATTTCTCCATTATAACAGCGCTAATACTAAAAGTTTCCAACATTAATGCTGGTTTGAATTCAAGTGGAGGAAGATTTACTAATCCTTGCCTAGGAAACAAAAACACAAGAATTAGTCTTACATTAAGAACCATAAAAGCACTGAAATTACATTATTTAGGTAACATTTCAGAAAGTGATATCCCAACTCCATGATTATTTAATTTGCCAATTCATAATTTTCTTAAGCATCGCATTATTTCTGACTTCCTAAAGAGGAAAATAAAATTTTAAAACCTTTAATATCAAATATATTTTTGGAGCTCAAGTGCCATACCTTTGTGCTCTTTTGCTTCTTCTCTCCTTTGCTGTATCTGAATCAACAATGTCTGCTCTAAGGCAATCCAGAGTTCCTGAGAATGAGAGATGTTCACCAAAGTACATCCTATAGCACAATGGTACTACATCCTGTGGCTGAATTCCTGTGTGGCTCAGAAGAGGTTTGAAAACAACCTGTCAAAAATAAAGCCAGGTGTTTTCTTAAATCATAACTATTGAAATTGTCATTCGTTAAATGTTACTACACTTTTGAAAATGCTTCCAATATTTTACAGCACTGAAAGATTACAGGTTGACATAATTAATTTAGTGGTCTATATGTATCTTAATTGCATATTTAATATGCAATTAAACTAAAAGAAGGAAAACAATGTATTCTCATGCCAATTACATAATTGAAGTTGGAGAGACGAAAACCTAGGATTGTGAAAACTATTATGTAGACAGGAAATGCATGTCTCCAATTTTTAAACTGGAAAAGAATTATGTTGATTTGAAAAGTCAAGCGGAAAAAGCTTCAGATTTAAACCCTAGGTCTAATATATAAATATAGAGCTTGAATTAGCTTGGTGTAACCCCAGAGTCACCCACCTTGGCTTTGTGCCTAAAGCAGGACTAGAATTCACAGTCTCCTGGTTTCTACTCTCATGCCATAACCACTATACAATAAACTGGCTCTCTTATCATACCTGTGCTCCAATTTTAAAGACAAACATATACCTGTGCATCAGCAAGTTGAACAGCAGGGAGTCCCTGGTTCGCCTCCTCAATACCAACAATATCATCTTGGCTAGTACTGTGTTGTGAATGTGTTCCATCCAATGTGTTTTGGTCACTAGACATTACTGTATTGAAGTCAGATGCTGACGGTATAGTTGGAAGATTTGGAGCCACACCTATAAAATAGATCCTGCGTTAATTTTCTAATAGTTCTACTATAGTTCTACTATATTCAGGATTCAGAAGGCTGAAAAATTATTCAGAAAAAAGAAAACTTCTTCAATCCTGAGGAAAATACACTCTGCATGACATCAATTTCAGCTCACGTGTGTAAGCCATCTGTGTGCGTCTATA
>NW_015386126.1:279113-281227 GCF_001527695.2 Protobothrops mucrosquamatus | reverse complement strand
TTGGAAGATTTGGAGCCACACCTATAAAATAGATCCTGCGTTAATTTTCTAATAGTTCTACTATAGTTCTACTATATTCAGGATTCAGAAGGCTGAAAAATTATTCAGAAAAAAGAAAACTTCTTCAATCCTGAGGAAAATACACTCTGCATGACATCAATTTCAGCTCACGTGTGTAAGCCATCTGTGTGCGTCTATATGTGTAATTGTACACTGCTGACACAGATTATGAAGAACGATCATGAATCTTAGCAAGTGAAAAATAGCCAAAAAGTTTTTATCTCTTCAGAACCTAAAACATCTGCACAATTATCTTACACAATTATCTTTTTCACTACCAGATAAAGCACATCAAACAAGTACTGTATTCACCTCAAAGGAATGTATTTTTTTCCAAGTACAGTCTGAATTTTACTGAGAATGTAGTAATTGTGAAAAAGGAAGTCTTTTCATTCTAAAATTGCTTGTGGAGAGATTATTGCCTTCAGGACCATACTCCTTTGGAATAACTATCAGTAGTCAAACTTTTGACTTTGAGAATGATTACATAGACTATCTTTTTTCTTAAGGTCAAAAGGCATAAATATACCATTATATTCCAAACTGACTTTGACAGAACAGTTACTAAGGAAAATCTTGAGGAATTTTTGAAAATATGTAGACGATGCTAGTAGAAACAGAATAATGGGCAAGTTTATCATTAGAGTTCAGTTTATATTCCTATTTTAAATATCTTAAGTTCAATAGTATATTATTCTAATTTTTTCATTTCAATTAACAAGCACAGAGTAGATTATTTTTAAATATAGCTTTTACTTTATTTTACTTAGGCATTCAGTTATCGTATTAAAGCAAATTCTGAATTTCAGAATACCTGTTGGAAGACTGCTGTGACCAGCTTTGGTGACAGGAGACTCTTGAGCTGTATTTCCTCTATTGCCAACTGCATTTGACATCCAGTTATAAAAACTCACAGATGACGGTTCTGTTAATAATGGATGTTCTGATATAATTTCGGATTGCATGGTGTTTGCTAGATAGAAATAAAAACAATTATTAATTACTGTAAGTCCTTAAAAAGAAATGTTGATAATATATTTTTCAATCCAAATTGAAACTCATTTTAAGAGATTATGCAAAAAAATCTGTACTTTACATACATTTCTGTCATTGATGATGAAGTGTCAACCCAGCATTATATATTGGCCAATTTCTTGATAATAAAAAGAAAGCTAGAAGAACTTTCTTTTCCCTATTACAATTAGAAGGCACAATCAGAGGACTCCAATTAGATTCTATGCATCTCTGTAGAAATTAAGTCTCTACTGGAGTCCAAGGGAGTTGGATCACTAATACATTTTAGTAATAATAATAGAAGAAAAAAGTGCAGAAGATAACACAATACAAACACTGCAAATAGAAATAGAATGACAGTGGCAAAAGAGAGCAAAAGTAACAGTAATAGGCGACTTCTGTGTAATCCCAAAACGATTGGGGCACCACTTGAACACCATCAGCATTGTCAAATTCACAATTAATCAATTGTACAAGGCAGTTTTAACTCAGAACAGCTTACATGTTTGATGGTGTTATAAATACCATCAAACATCAACATCTGCCTATCCCAGGTCCTTGGGAAGGACTTGATAGGCAGGCAAAAATATCAAATCCAGACTGAACATCTGACTGACTGTGTGACGAACCATAAAACCCAAAGCAGAAATAATAATAATAACAACAACAACAACAATAATTCTAGGCAGATACCAGAAGGCACAATGAAAAAAAAGCCATATGGCCATATATATTTTTTAGTTACAGAGAAAATAGAACTTATACCAATAAAAGTTCTATAGAAACCTGTACAGTAAACCTTATTAGAATTACTTACACAGAGAATATATATAGAGACGCCGGCTGTGGTTGCCGGCGTCTCGGTATGGTCAGCTGACGCCATCGCTGACTATAGGGGGCGAATCTTTGGCCCCCTCAGAGAGGGCGCGCAACTTGGGAGTCCTCCTGGATTCACGGCTGACTTTGGATGACCATCTGTCGGCCGTGACCAGGGGGGCGTTTTATCAGGTTCGCCTGATTTACCAGTTGCGGCCTTTTCT
>NW_015386126.1:266064-278756 GCF_001527695.2 Protobothrops mucrosquamatus | reverse complement strand
CGGACCTGACCTAGGGAGGATTTTATATGGGGTTTATTTTTTAGCAATTTGACAGAGACACAACTTTAAAATTTGATTTAATTCGGTTTTATTGGGGGGGGAATGTATTTATGTTTTGTTTTAAATATGTTGTGCGCCGCCCTGAGTCCCGTCGGGAGAAGGGCGGCATATAAATTAAATAAAATAAATAAATAAATAAATAAGAATGCAATAGAATTTTATCTTCTACAAAACTGTCTACAAATTCTTCTACCTATTCACTAGGTCAACCCCTTTCTTCAAATTATCGGTAATCAGTGTAGTGAAATGTTTAATATGTTAGACGAGGGACATGAAAGTTCAAGTCCACCTTCAGCCATGGAAGGTCAATGATTTGTCTGATTCAATCACACTTTCTCAACCTAACAATTTAATAGGCTTGTTATTGTTGTGGGGATAAATCGGGAGAAGGGAAAACTACATAGTCTACTTTAAACCCTTGAAAAAGAGGGAGGATATAGCTTAAATAAATAAATAAGAGACAAGACAGCAGATAAACATCTAAAGAACAGATCAAGAAGAGATATCTTACACTGACACAAGAATAAATTACACTTTATTGAAAAATTATTCCAAATGTAATATGGATCTCCCTCTCTCTTTTAGTAACAGTGTTTGTACCAGCTGATTTATTGCCACTTTAATCAAATTTACTTGCAGAGAAGTGGCTACGCAGTTTATATCTGAACATGTACCCTGATGAAAAGAAAATTACTATAGTATCTGGAGAACTCTAAGTAATACTGAAAACAATGAATAGTGTGAAATTAAGCCATCATTCATTGCTTTCATCAATAAAATATAATAGCAATAAAATTATTTCTACCTGTTCTTGTTAAAGAGCTACTTTTGGGGACGTTGGTACTTCTTTGAGGAGTCCCTTCCAAAAGATTATGTAGGCTAGGAAAACTTCCAGTCAAATAGCTAAGTAAACTCTCTTTTCTTGGGCTTTCTTTAACAAGTTGCCCAGAACGACCAACATGCACTGGTGAGTCTGTAGCTGTATCTCCACTAGTATAGCTCAGAGAATGATATGGATGGATACCCTGAAAAGCAAATATATACAGAATGTTAATAAGATCACAAGAAACCAACGCCAATATATATCCATTGCTAATTCCCACTAAATTTAATCTGTTTTCTGCCCAGATTTCTTCACAGTATAAGAAACCTGTGGCGATCACCAGAACTTAACCTAAATAAAACTCTAGCTGGAGGCAAAGTGGTAAATATATTATTATTTGTTCATATTTTAATTATGAGTACTAAGATCTAGATATAAAATTATACACGTGGGTATTTTTTCTTCAACAAAAAAGTATGTTACATATATAATATAAAATTTCATACTGATGAGGAATAAAACAGATTTACCTTTATTTTAAGGCCAGAATCACTATGAGTATGAGTCTTTGATAATTTCCTCATAATCTCAGCACCAGTTACAGGCCCAGCAGGAGGTGGGGGGCGTGTACCACTTCCTTCCAGAAGCATCGTATGTTCACTGACAGTAGCTAAAACATTCAGCAAATGGAGAAATTAACAAGAGGATAAATCTAGCCAAGACAATTAGTTACTAAAATAGATATTACTTAGCTGCCTACAAATTCTTATTAATATTGGGTATACAAAATTCAGGAAAAATACTGAAATTTGAATCATCTCATTCAGTGTCTCTTAGGTACAATTGTAATAAATATATTGGACTCTTTTTACAAGTACTTTTGATTAAACAACTTCCCTGCCAATTTACATTAATCATACAGATAGTCTTCGACTTATGATCACAATGGAGCCCAACATTTTCTTGGCTAAGCAAGGCAGCTGTTAAGTGAATTTTGTCCCATTTTATATCCCTTTTCAATAGTTAAGCGAATTAATGCAGTTGTTAAGTGAGTCGTACGGTTGTTAATTGAATTCAACCTCCCCCATTGAAGTTAAACTAATGATTGTAAATCAAGGACTACCTGTACTTTAGAAGAACTTTACAAAAGTTTTTATTAGAGTGCATACATTATATTGCAGGGGTCCCGAACCTCCAGGCTGCAGCACACTACTGGGCCTTGAGCCATTCAGAAACAGGCCACGGAAGTGGCAAGAGTGCGTGCGCCTGCATCTTCATTTGCACAAACAGCGGGCAAGCGTGTGCACACCATTTATGCGAGCGGCGTGCGTGTCCACCGTTTGCACAAATGGAGCTGCCCATACTCACTTGCCCGTCGCTCGCACGGACCCATCCCTTCTCTCCCTCCCCCCATGAGTCTGCAAAGCTGGAAAGGTTGGGGAACTCTGTTATATTGTATATGTAATTTTTTCAAAACTTCCAAGGATTTTTTTATATCTGTTTATTTTCCAGAATAATTAAAATGTAATTGAACACAATTAAGAAGTTACTTCAATGTATTTGTTCCTGTTTTTTTTATTAAGGTGCTTTGACAGTTATGATGTTATCTCTTTGTGGACAACCAGCTCAGATTTGGGCATTCCACAGCTACACTTAATAGGTAGCTATGGCTGGAATTCCAGCTGCCCAGTTCCACTCAATGCACCAGCTATGGGCCAACCTGGAATAGGAGGATGTTGCAATGGGAACTCATAGCCTTAATACCACCCTTTAAGATACTAAATTCTACATGGAGAACATACTTCTGACATGAACTCCTGAGTTGTCCCAACTTAATGCCATCCAAGGAGAAATTAATATCCCCAGGGACTATAAGCCTTATGTTTTTTTGTACCAGCCTGGCAATAGAATCTGGGAGTTGTGGCATAGATGTTGCTACATAACAGGGAGACTAGTATTTGCTAACCACCAAGATATACAGATGATTGGAACACACATATATGCAGCTGTTTATTGTGGAAATTTATAAATTCAGATTGTAAAACAGGCTGTGTAACATATTACTAGGTATAATTACTGCTACTTATACAAGATAAGCCAGATAAGCAATTGTGGAGGAATCCACAGGCTATAAGAGAAACAGCAGGTGCAGAAGAAACATAGATAATCCTCGACTTATGACCAGAATTGGGGAAATTTCCATCTTAAGTCATTGCAGTTGTAATTTGACTTGGATTTTACAACAATTTCTACAGCGGTCGTTAAGCAAATCACTGAATCCAGCTCCCCCAATAGGCATTTTTTGCTGGAAATCAGCAAAACAAAAAAATGCAAATCACAAGAACATGACTGCAGGACACTGCAACTAACTGTAAATGTGAGTTGGTGTCTGAATTATGATTACATGACTGTGGGGTTGGTGTGATAGTCCTGAGTGTGAATATAGGTCACAGTCACTGTTTTTGACACCCTTGTAATTTCAATGACTTACAACCATTTCAAGAAATGGTCATAAATCGAGGACTACCTGTATGAAAAGTCTCAGAGAGGAAGGAAAATATTATATAAAAACTCAGACTCACTCTCCCCCCCCAACTCCCTGGGCAATAAAAATATGGACTTGCAAAATTTTATTCTTATAGCCTATCTCAAAAAAATATAATTCTAGGCTTCCTGTGGAGTCTGTTTCCTAACCTGATCAACCTTGAAAGGCAGTCACCAATAGTGTCTGAACAAGGTAAAATCAGTTGCTTTAAACACATAAACACAAAAAGAAATACAAATTCATAAGTGCAAATACTCTTTCTTCACAAGACAACATAAATGGTTATTGCAGATTTGGTTTTTGAATATATAAATTACAATTCCCCTTAAAATGCCCATTCAGTACAGGTTTTTGCTTAAGACAGCTATCTTTAACTCAGTGATGGGTCAGGATTACACCTCAATATCTATTAGCTATGCATTAATTTGAGGAAATCAACTACCAGCTGCTATGTATAGATAAGGAAGGAACAGCAAGAAACAGCAATATTTGAATAATGTAATTCAATAATCTCAACAAAACAGTAAGTAATAAAACTGAAGTGGTATTTTTGAAGTTGTTCTATTTATAACATTTTCCCAGCCTCCCTCCCACGTTTTAATGATTATCATGATTATGAATTTTAAAATTATATTGCTTATGCTATTGTAATTACCTATATTTTTCCATGTGAATTAGCTTAGAATATCACAAAATTTTACAGATGCATTCCATAATTAAAAAAGAGCACTTGGAAGAAAAAATTATTATTTATTTAACAAGGTTAAATAATTTTTAAAACATTTTTCTTTCCAAGTACGTGTTAAAGAGGAAAGAATACCATATGTGGATGGAATTCAAAATAAACTGATCTTAAGAATATGCAGAGGGAGAAAGGGAGGAAAGGGGGATGAGAAAGAGAAAGTATGTGAAAATGAATATAATACCTGCATCAAACTCAAATTCTGCTCCATCAGCACTTGTGTCACTTTGAAGTCCTCCCACATTGTCCAAACCAAAGCCATTCTCTTGCTCCTGATGTACAGTTGACTGGAGTTTTATTGGCTGAGTTGGTCTGTGTAAACTTACCCCTTTGAAGGCTGGGGTCACCACAATGAACTTCATCCACTGCCTTGCTAATGCAATGAGACCTTTTTTTAATGTCACCAGAGCAGGAAGGCCATCACTCTAGAATACAAACACATATCCAGGACATTCTAAAATCCAGACTCCAAAAGGCAACCCCTTACATATCATCACATGCAAATTTGCTTGCAAATAAGTTCATCCAAGTTTTCTTATTCACTCCTACAATTTAGATTCTGGATATTTTATATGTTCAAGTTATTTAATAAAGGATAAGTCCTTTCCCTTTTTTTCTTTTTAGTTGTTGCCTATTTTTTGCTCTATTTTTATCTTCTCTCTCTCTCTCTCTCTCTCTCTCTCTCTCTCTCTCTCTCTCTCTCTCTCTCTCTCTCTTTGTTAACATGTATAAAAAATAAGTATAAATTACTGGAAATCTTAGCATTAAGTAATCACCTTAAGATAGAAACCTTTATTGTGCAACAAATATTTTGATATACTTTGCAGCTGTTAATGTTCTTGGATGTAATAGCTAATCTTGTGCTTATTAATATCAACATTTTAAATCACAATAAAAAGTGATAAAACTTAGACTATTAAAAAGAAAAAAGAAAACATTAGAATGTTTATGTAGTGTTGACTATATTAGAGTGTAGTAAACACTACATAAATACCACTATATCGAAATAATATATACATATTTCTTATAACAATAAAATAAAACAAATTTAAAACATTTGGTTGATCAGAAACACAATAAAATACTCATTTTTGTGTTTATAATAAAATAAGATATTTTTACATATGTACGGGTTTTCTGAACTTATTAACAATGCTTCTTTGTTAAGTCTCTATTCTGTTTTGTTTCTTTTGTTTCTGCTTTTCTTTGGATGCTGCCAGTGTTTGTTATTAGGAATAAGCATTATTATTATTGTTGTTAAATAGCCAGATATGTCACAAGAGTTTTATACAAATTTTAATAGAAATTGCAATTAGTAAAGAATATTTTATAAATATATAACACAGTACAAAAGAGCTCTCCTATTTTAGTATTTTTTTAATCAGACCATGTTCTTAAACATTAACTTACCATGGTTGCTTCCTCAATGATGGAAAAAGTTGCTTGATGAAGATAATGATGAAGTATATTGCATAACAGACAGGAAGGATTTTCTTGTAGATAACGAGATAATCTTGTGAGCTTGTTGTACTTGCTTCTCAAAGGAAAGTGAACACTTTTATTCTGAATATATAAAAGCAATTAGTTGTATCATTCAATATTATTTCACAATCTAATATTTCAGCTAATATACACACATGCTAACAGTCTATTTTTACTGAAAAACTAAATGCAGATTTAGAACTTTATTAATTTTTATGATCACCCTTTCATAATATTATATTGTTATGGTGTGTGGCTTTCAAAACTAAAGATTAAGAAATGGGGTTTAAGGGGAACAACAGTCTGTGTCTTATAAAGATAACAATGTATTTCACAGAGATATTATATCTTTTGCTTGCTAAATCGTTTTTTTTAATCTTTTCCAACCTGGCTGCTGGTCACCTTCTCGTTCTCTTCATTTTTCCCAGTATCGTACACATCTCAAGAGAGTTAGGTCTTTGCATAATATATCCAAACTCTTTATCTTAATAATACTTACTTCTAAGGCTTCTGTCATTATACATCCCATGACAGCACAAACACGCAAGGTTCCCTCTGTTTCTAATTTGTTTAAAGAAGACTTTACTTGATCAATAGGAACAAGCCAAGCACCAATGGCTGGAGTTGCAGTACTCAGAAGATTCAGTTGCCTACAATATTAGAAAAAAAATTAATTATAAAACAGTTGAATATGCAAGGGAAATTGAACATCAGTTACATAATTTTGTACATATTCTTTAATATCCATAGTAATCTATAACTGTACAAGGAATTCATTTAAATATCATGGGATCCTTCTTCCTCTCTGAGCTTGGTTGCTTTCTTGCAGACGTTTCATTACAAAACTAGGTAAAATCATCAGTCAACAATTTGTGTACCTTCATAGAAATATTAATCACCATAACAATTTTCAATTTTCATTTGTACATACAGGATAGCAAATGTAGGGTTAGGTAACTCAGTATGTATAAATGCCAATATTTCTATTATGTCCATTGCAATCAAAGACAAAACTGAGACTAAAAGAGTTTGGAGTAAAAATATTTAAAAATAGTAAAAAAGTAAAACTATCACAATTCGCATGGTTATACACAAGGTTAATTTCAATTACAGAGACATATTAATAATGAGGTCTTAGGGAAAATAGCACACTCCACACTTTGGAATAAAAAGTTACCACTCTGAATCATTCAAGTATTTAAAAGCAACAATATCTGAATTTTTATCCTAACCATAACAAACACAAAAAAGATTGCACTTTTTAAAGAATTTTAAAAATTTAAAACTATATCTACTAACATGAGTATTCCAATTTGTAATTTTAGCCTACTTTTGTTCTTATTCAGCAACAAATTCTAAAAATGTGTCTGTTTAGTTACATAAAATATATTTTAGGTAGAAATGCCTAATGCACATTCTCAAAAAATGTTGATATCTACTATAAATTAAAAATACACAATGAACCCCATAAATTATTTTTTTATGAATTTATATCTGCAGTCCATGTAGATTTTAGATGCTTTATACATCAGGCAATAAATATGTACTACAGTCCATTACCAAAGTTCAAATAATGTGAAACAGAATCCAACACACCTTGAAAATATATGGGCAGGTGAACGAACATTTGTTGGAGCTGCAAAACTGAACCAGATTTCTTTCATTGTCAGTTTCATGCTACAAGAATCAGGTGGGGGAGGCCTTAAAGGATGGTCCTTTTTTAGTTCATCAGATTCAACCCCTTCATCCTAAACAGCAGAAATAAAGATCAAATGGCGCAATATTAGTCCATAGTGGACAGTTTAAGGTTTCTTAAATTTCTTTTTAAGATGTAAGCTGATTGTGTCACCTGCAAAAATAAAAAGGAATAAGACTTTTTCTTATCAAAATATGAACATGCACACAAATTACATATTTTCCCAGAGAAGTGAATCAAATTGAAAAGCAGCTTAATTTAGCAAATAGGAAAATATTTTTACTATCTACAGAAGTAACAGCTAGCATGGTTCAAAGACTATTTTAAAAATGTGTCTTACCTGCTCATCTGAAACTGAATTTGAACGAGTATCAGAACCACCACTAATGCCATCACGGTGGAGAATTTCTTCAGACACATCAGTATTGTAACCACTGCCAGTTGGAGAATCTGAAGAATTATTGGATGCAAGAAATCCTCCTTTGTTGGTAGCTACAGATTTACTTATATTCCCAAATGCATTATATAATACAGCACCACATTGCCTACCACCTGTCGATATACAAACATAGAAAATATCAGGTTCTTTACAGTGTTTACAGCGTTATCACATATTTAAAAAATGTTGAAAGGTCAGTTACCTTTTATTGTCAGATTTTCAATTCCACATTCAAACATTATCCAGCCCCATTTTTCTTGGCTAGGCCCAATTCGTGTTACATCTTGAACTACTTGATGATCAGTTTCATCTACAAAAGAAAAATCATCCAACTCTTCCAAAGTGAAAAGAACTTTTGATTTTTCAAATGGAATGGCTGTTATGGCACAGATTCCCATATCTGCAATATAAAAATAAGAGAATTTCATTGGAAAGTTTAAAAAAAATTAAAAAACACAATGCAGTGGACTTTCTAGAAACAATCTTTTTCCTACAGCAGAATATGTAATCTGGAATGGGTATTTCTATTCCGTTTGCTCTGGAGCTAAAGCAAGAATGGTTCTAATATTACTTCTCATAAGTTGAAATACTTCCCTTCCAAGTTCTGGAAAGACAAGCCAAAAACATTCTCAAAAAAAAAAAAACTTGGATTTTTTTTTTCTCTCTTGCCAACCATCAGCTGATTTTGCTGCCAAAGCTGGTTCTTTGGCAATGTTGCTCCCAGGATTTGAATGGGAACACTTAGCAATGACCCAAGATGGCTTTGGGTAGCTATGGATCCACCTGGGCAGAGGTGTCTTGAAAATTTCAGTTCCCCTGGAAGTGGTCTTCCTCTCGGCAGTTCATTTTTTTAAGTATGCCTGGGTTTTAACTTCAATTTTCTGTTTTATTCTGCTTTTTATCTTTAAAAGTTCACCAGTTGATTGAATGCTGATTTATTTAACTTTTTTTTTCTCTTTCCCTTTGATTTATGTCGTTGTTTTGAATAAGTTTCGCTTTCCCATAAGGAAACACGCTGTGTTCTCTGATAGGGAAAGTGCTTTCATTTCATTTATATTAATATTGAACTCTCACCATAGGATCTTTGCATTTTTTTTAATTAGCAAAATATGTGAAGTTCTTTTTTTATTTCTCTTTTAATCTTGGATCGAAATATCCAGAAAATGTCTTTGCCTTTGCCTAAGCTACACAGAGTAATTAATAATGCATCAAATTATAGCAAGCAAGAATGGCTGGTTTGTGGAAAGAGGCATTTTGGTAACACATGATTCTTAGTTGAAAGTTTTTTTTAAAGTTTGATGAATTGATAATGGCTGTAGAAAATATTCAGATGCATGTAACTTTGGATAAATTAGATTCACAAAAGGAATGTGATTTGAAAATTACAGGCTCATTGGAAAGAGATATGGAACTAACTGAGCTAGCTGCATACACTTCTCTGAAGTTCAAGCTTGCACTCTTACAATAGCAGAAGCCTGAGTAAAAGGAGAAGTGACAATTGTGGATATTTGATCCAGGACAGATTACTCTTAACTCTTGGGATGAGACTTAAGAGTAATTGGGATAGATAATTTTCTACAAGTTGATTATAATAACAGTTTAATAACAGGGTTTTGAAACTTTAACTTTGCCTTTTTTATTATTGTTTTTCCTGTTAATTATTTTGTCATTAATATAGTATAAAGATGACAGGTCAATAATCTGTAAATAGATTTTTTAGTTTAAAAATTTGGAGAGCCTGTTTCACAAGGAAATCAATGTTTTAGTAATTTATTAATCAGTATTCAACTGGGGAAATAATATGAGTTGGGCCTTTTTTTTCCTTTAATGCACTTTTTTTGAATGTCTTGTATTTTTTGGGGTTAGGATTAAGAAATCCTTGCAATATTCTAGTCTTAATAAGATTTTTGTAGTGAAGCACTGCCAAATTAGCATTACAAAAAGGCTTACCTGAAGTATCTAAGCCTCTGAGTTGCCCATGAATACGATGAATATTAAGTTTAGCTGCAATTTCTTTTCCTTTTTCTATTCCAGCATTTGATCGCAGAGAGCCAGAGGATTGGGGCTGCATTTTATTGGAATGGACATACTTCTCAAAAGTTACAGAACCTCTCCCAGTTTCTGCACTATTTATATTCTCTTCAACCAGACCTCTTTTAATTAAAAAAAATAAAGAGATATTTGAGACATTTCAGAAAATGCAGTTTCTTTTATTAGTAATTTAAATTAAATACTTTTGTTTGCTAACAAAAATATTTTTATTAATACATATGCATAACTGAAGCCATTTGTTACTCATTTACATTATAAATCTGCCCCATATCATTTAACAAAAGGATAGAAAAACTGTATTATATAGATCAAATCTGGATTACAGGGACCCTATGGAGATGAAAAAGAGTTCTGAAGCAATGATTTTGTCACAATCTATTAATTTTTTTTTTAAAAATGCCTTACCTGTTCATACGGAATTGTGTAGCAATCCTGTCAAAGCACAAAGCCACTAAAGAAACATGAGTTACATTTTTGGTTGTGGCTGTCCCCGATGATTCTTCTATTGATGCTTGAAGTAAACATAAATTTACCTAGAAAAGTTATCCCACAGATTTAAGAAGAGACATTCAAATCAGTGTTTTTATTCCACTCAACAAATGTTTTTTAAAATTTCATGGAAGTGTGAGCACTGCTTTATCTAAAGAGATATCAACATTCATGTTGCACATTTTGCCATTGAATTATGATAATTGATATATTATGGGAGATTGGTTATTATTGAAAGTACAACTAGTATATGAAAAAACATCCTCAACATTCTTTGTATTCAATAATGCTCAGCTATAAAATTCTTTTTTACACTGTTGCATGTGTACCAGACTCAATCATATTTTCTTTATTTAGTTATAAGTATCTTGAACCATTGTAAGTACTATTTTGGATAGTAGTGCCTTGATGTATTAATCACTTTCCTGAGTAAATATAGTCCTGGGAAGAAATGTACCTATATTTGCAATTGGCTAAATGAACCAGTGTCCTTAGTTATTGGTCCAACTAATACATTATGTGGTATTTCATCTTGAAGTTTTGTAGATAATGAAGGAATCCATACTGAGGTTGACTATCATCTTCCCACTGGCCAGTTTTTACATTGGCACAGCTAGTACAATTACAATGGCTTCAAACAATTTCATACCTATACTTCTCTTCAACATATTAATGTTCTTTTCTTAGGATCCAGACTAAGTAGTCAACTTTTTAAATAGTGAAGGTGTCAGAAACCTGGATCCTTCACCCAGCCCAAATCTGCACAAAATGATATTTTGATTCTTCCAACCTGTTTATATTCAAGACAATTCTTGCTAAGCTCTACTGCATTTTTCAAGGCTACTCGGTCAAACAGTTAATTACCTTAGGTACTGTAACATTGGCTTGTAGGCCTTTAATAGTCACTTTATCTTGTTTAAGAGAAACATTGGCTTGTGTCTTCACTTGAGTTGTTCCAGTAGCCGGGGTTTCAATTTTTGTTCCTCTCACATCCTGTTTAGAAGATAGCTTTAAAACAAAAGAACAGTGGTACACATTACAATTAAGATTTAAAGGAGATTTGTTCAACTGTTTTGGATCAAGTGTGATATTGGCGTAGGACTGACATGTCTTGTTCCCAAAAATAGGTGAAGGAACAGTAACATCTAAAAGGACTTTAATATAATTTAAAGTTACAGTGCTACTACTTCAGATTGGCATCATTTCTTTTCTTCTACCCTTTCATCTGATAGCAATAGAAATAAGCACCTCCACATATGCTCAAAATTCAAAAAAATCTTAATTCTTTTAGACAATAGAATATTTTAAATATAATTCCATAAATCTTCCATTTTGTTTCATATTCTCCCTACCCTTTTTCTCTCTGGAACCCACGTTATTTTGCCTCTTTCTCCATTTTGGCATTTAAGTTTTTTTGTTTTTGCTAATAGGAGAGAGAATGATGAGAACAGAATTTCCAATCAAATAATTCAGTGACAGGAACTGAAGTTCAAAAATATAACAGAAAAATATTTTTCTCTACTTGTGTAAAGAATTGAGACAAGATAATATTCTCCAGTCCTGGTTTTTATATAGCCAGTTGGTGGAGAGATGGCGTATAGATCAAAAGTCAGGCTTGGCATTGGAAGATGTGAACTTGATAAAACAGATTAAAGATCAAAGCAGAGCTCATATTAGGAGAATATATAGTATTTTGATAGAGCTTGATTCGGAAGCAGAATTAGTTAAAGATTGTATGATTAAATGGGCTCAAAATATTCAAAAGTCAATTATGTTAGAAACATGGGAAATAATTTGGGTAAGAAATGTCAAGTTCACTTAAGCACAGAATTTAAGGGAAAATTTTTATAAAATGTTTTACAGATGGCATTTGGACCCTCAAAAACTGTCTTGCATGTATCCGAATTTGCAACCAAAATGTTGGAGATGTGGTAATTTGGATGCAACTTATTATCATATTTGGTGGACATGTAGGGATGTTAAAGCTTTTTGGATTAAGATTTGGTGGAATCTTCAACAGATTTTTAAGAAGAAGATAAAATTTACACCGCAATTATTTTTATTGGGCATTATGGACAATCTGGATTCAAAAGAAGTGAATTTGATGTTGTATTGTATAACAGCAGCAAGGACATTGATTGCTCAAAATTGGAAAAAGGAGACGCTACCGAATATGGATGATTGGAGACAGAAAGTTTCATACTTTGCAGAAATGGCAAAAATATCCGCATACCTGAAGGATCAATATCAAGAGAAATTTATTTTGGTATGGAGAAGATGGATAGATTATATTCAGAGAAAATATGAAATGAACAATTATCATATAGCTTTTGAATAATTATTGTTACTTATAAATATTTCTAT
>NW_015386126.1:263796-266022 GCF_001527695.2 Protobothrops mucrosquamatus | reverse complement strand
CCGCATACCTGAAGGATCAATATCAAGAGAAATTTATTTTGGTATGGAGAAGATGGATAGATTATATTCAGAGAAAATATGAAATGAACAATTATCATATAGCTTTTGAATAATTATTGTTACTTATAAATATTTCTATATATAATTTACATATATAGTTCATAGTTAAGGTGATTGTATGTTAGAGTTAAAGTAAGTTTATATTTGTTTATATTATGATTGGGTTGTTTGGGTTAAATTTGGATTATTATACGTTTAATCCTGTATTCAGCTCTGGGAAGTCGGGGGGGGAGGGGGGAAGGGGATTAGGGGACTGAAATTATAAAAATTGATGTATTTATATGTTATAGTTAAATAATAATTGTATGGAAAAGAGGAGATGCTCGGCTGGCACCCCAAACTGCTCTCGAAGAGGCGGTTAAGAAGGGAGAAGGGATGTAGGTAGGTGGAAAGGAGGAAGGTGGAGAGGTTGTGGGATTAGAGGGAGGAAGGACAGGAAAGTGATGAGGGTGGAGGCAAGGCGGGGACCGCCGAGCGTCTCCGAAAAAGGTATTGATTTGGATTATTGCTTGTGTATGTAAATGCATCATAGTGGTATTTGTTGTTTAATTATAAAAAACAATAAAACTTTATTTAAAAAAAAAAGAACTGCTAAATAAAAGAATTTTTTCTTTGCTTATGTACTATAGCAGATACTTATTTATAAAAACTAATTAGAACAAATATAGCGTATTCCTGTTCTATCCCATCTCTTGAAGCAAGGCTTTACTTTCCTCCTCATCTATAACCTTTGATGGCTAGATATACAATATGATTATTCTGTTGTTGTTTGTATGCCAAATAAGAAAAAAAGCCATAGCACATTTTTGGGAGGCAAAAAGCTGTATGGAAATAATACATCTTTGCCATAATAAGAAATTTAATTAGATAATTATACGTACGTTTTCTGAAAATGATGTTTTTCTATTCTGGATAGCTTCTCTGAGAACCTTACAATGTAAATCATCCACAATGGCTGCTGCATGACGTGTGCTTGCACAGTGAACCATTGCTTCTATATACCTACAGGAAAAGTTAGTCCAAAATATATGTTGAAANGTTTGCTACCATTCAACTGTTATTTTCTAAATAGAATTGGTGATTAGATTCTGAATGGCCACCTGGCCAGAAAATAGCTTTCTGTCCATCTATACTTGATTAAGGAGCTCAAGTATATTTAGGCAAGTCACTCTCTTACTGCAACTTATCTTACATTGCTGTTGCTTTCCAGAAAGAAAATGATAGGAACTTTTTCCCCGTAGTGGCTTGTTTTTTCCCCTAGTATCTACCTAGAATAAGCTCTTTACTGGAAATTCAAGTACACCTTTAATAATAGTTTTGTTTGGGTTATAAGGACCAATATTTTTTAAGACAGGAGCTCAAGAAAGATTAAATGTGATCACATTTCATTTTATCCATGTAATGGCAAATTGGTGAAGTAGATTGGGCTAAAAGAGGCTTGTGACATCAAAGTCACCTAGTAAGTTTCCATAGCTTATTTAAACCTATGTCTCTTTACTATCATACTGGCTTATATGGTCACACATTACTGGTAATGCAAGGATAAGAGATAAGAAGACATAGCAATAGCACTTAGACTTATATACCACTTCACAGTGCTTTAGAGCATATTGCCTCCAACAATTGCCTCCAACAATTAGGGGACTGGAGGCTAAAACATATAAGGAACGGTTGCTGGAATTGGGTATGTCTAGTTTAACGAAGAGGAGGACGAGGGGGGACATGATAGCAGTGTTCCAATATCTCAGGTGCTGCCACAAAGAAGAGGGAGTCAGGCTATTCTCCAAAGCGCCTGAAGGCAGGACAAGAAGCAATGGGTGGAAACTAACCAAAGAGAGAAGCAACCTAGAACTAAGGAGAAACTTCCTGACAGTTAGAACAATTAACCAGTGGAACAACCTGCCTCCAGAAGCGGTGAATGCTCCAACACTGGACGTTTTTAAGAAGAAACTGGACAGCCATTTGTTCGAAATGGTATAGGGTTTCCTGCCTGAGCAGGAGGTTGGACTAGATGGCCTCCAAGGTCCCTTCCAACTTTATCATCATTATCATTATCAATCTGGGTCATTATTTTACCGACATCGGAAGGATGGAAGGCTGAGTCAACCTTGAGCCGGTGGGACTGTAACTGCCAAACTGCTGGCAGCCAGCAGTCAGCCAAAGTAG
>NW_015386126.1:211859-263696 GCF_001527695.2 Protobothrops mucrosquamatus | reverse complement strand
ATGCTTCCAAATATTAACTGCAGGCGACCAGCAGGAGGGAGTTATGTCTTCACTTCCTGCTTACAAGCACCTCAGAGATACCTGATTAGACACTGTGAGAAACAAAATGCTGGTTAAGGTAGACCTTGGTACGACTCAAAAGGGCTATTCTTCCGTTCCTGTGACTTCAACTTGTTAGCCTTTGATCACTGAAATCTTTTTAATTGCAATTTTCTTAGGGAATTTATCTTTTTATTGTGTTAATATCCTGCTACAATCAAAATGATCTCAAATAATTTTTAGAATTCTTTAAAGAGGAACATGACATTTAAAGCACAAGTTACAAATTATGCTACAAATTTATGACCACCCAATGCCAAATTTTGTACAGCGATATCAGATGAGTCCCATTGCTGTGTTGTTTCTCAGTTTCATGTCCAGCAGGACTATGCAGCCTCTTCTTACTTTGTGGGGGCAACACATAGTTTGATGGACAATACTGATTTGGAAAAACACAGTGAAATGGAAGATTTAGATGTCTTTTCCTTTATGCCCCCATAACTTAGTTCCAATACTCATAATAATTAGCAACAAACCAGAGACTTTGGGCAATTTTTCTCAGTGGTTGTAATTGTAACAATGGTGGAAAAATAGGGGGAAGAAGAGACATTTCTTAGTAGATGTAAGAAATCTGAAAAATTGCAGTTGAAAAATTAATTATGCCACTAATGGTAGAAGACAGAAGACCCCTTTTGGATCTTTATATCTATTACCATCAACGGAAGAATTGCTAGTAGCACCTTTCTATTCACTTATACAAAGTAGAAATCTCTCTGCAGCAGTGCTCTCCATGAGCAAAAGCTGGAGTCTTACATAGAATATGATTTTTGCACGTCAGCCTGTATAAGGAAATATCTTTTCTTCTTGGCTATATTTTAAAAATTATTTCTTTGTAATATTGCAACCACATATTGCAACAAGATGTTAAGGAGAATCTGTGCTTTAGTAATAATTATTTTCAAAGATAATCTGCTTTTTTATCTTGGACCATTATATTTAGGAGCAGGAAATAATTTTTTTATTTAATGATTGGTTTCCTCTGGAAGGCTGGTAAAAACCTGAAGTGCTTATGTCTTTTTAATCCAATGTTCATCATTTACTTGTCTTCCAAATGTGCTGGCTTTCAGTTCTCAACACCAATACAGCAAAGCCACGTTGACTGAGGAGGATATAAACTGTAGTCCAGTTGATTAGGAATGTCTGGGGCAATTTATAGAGGGGTCTTTTTAAAAAAAATACTTTTAATATTGGTCAGTAACCAACATTTGAGATGGGACAAGAATGTTTTTTGAGAAAAGAAAAGAAGCGCAATGCTACAGACTTATCTACAAAGAATCAATGGTTACCATGGCCACCAAGGTTGAACAAAATAATGTAAGCTTATTTTAAGGAAAAATAAAATATAAGTGACATTTGATTGAATGTGACTGCCAAGTCAAGAGAGTAATTTTATGTTTCTTTAGCACTCTTATCCTAAGTAAGTTTTCATACAAGCAAATGAACTTATTATAGTCTCCCCATTCATAATATCTATGTCTGTAGGATTTGTTTTCAAGCAAATGTACTAAGGGCTATAGTCTGAAAGGTATGTGCATATATAAATAATACGGTATAATTACTACATCCATATGAACCACACAGTAAATTGATTAAAGATAGAAATAGCAGTATTAACTAAATTACTTTAAATATCTTAAGACAATTTTTCTAAACCACATTTACCCTATGCACATCATGCTGGAGGCAAATTGCAAAAAGTAGTTCACTATAGTTAATTGTTAAGTTTGGTTATTGTGAATATTCTCCATGTATTTAATTATTTTAATGGCATTAAAATACTGAATACTTTTATGAATTTATATTCATGTTCGTTTTTCTTTTGATCAATGGTGTAACTTCATCATCATCCTAGCATTGTCCCATAGATACATGGTCTGTTTTTCGGATCAACAAATGCCACTTTATGCAATGAAAAGCAGCAAGGATGAGTTTTATATCAGGGTTAATTCTACCCTGCTACCTTTGCTTTGGTCTTTGCAAATGCTTTGCGGGCATTTGCCATCAGTGTTAAAGTTGTAAATAGTACAAGTGACGGTTGTGGGGTGTTACTCATAGAATGTGACCGTATTACTGTAGGTTATTTCCCCCCACATATTCTCTGTTATTGGTGCAAGGCCCATCTGCTGCTGGACTGTATCATTGCTGACATGGTCAAGCAGAGAAATGCTTAATGGTCAATGAAGCATTCACATCTCCATAGTAGGTACAGTGTTCAGCATTTTGTTGGTTGGCCAGCACTATACAGTACTACTTGGCAGATGATCCTTTTATACACTTTCAGTTTAAGGTGAATCAGTATGCAACTACTTCAGAGCATTCCACTGGTCTCTCTCCACCCCAGTTTTGTTGCATTCAGGCTTGTACACACTACCACATTAATCCCATCATCACTTTGCAGATGGCATCTTAAATAATGGAAGGAGTTTGTTTAACTGAACGGCTACACCGAGATAAACACTGCACTTTTTTTCATTATTGCGTTCCATTAATATGAAAATACTTACAGGCACATTCCCAGATATGCCTGGAATCAGATCTAAGTATAGATCTCAGATGCTGAACTGCTGTTCTTACACCTGATAACGGAAAGGATTTTAAAAAAAGAAAAGAAAAGAAACCCTTTAAGTCAATCTTGACTCCTGTCGACCACATTGAGAAGTCCCTGTAATTTTCTTGGCAGCATTTTCAGAAGGGGTCAGCTTTTTTCTTAAGGCTGAGATACAGCGACTGGTCCGGAGGAATTTAGCTGATTTTGTGCCCAAGGGTGGACTGGAATTCAGGTTTCAACAGCACTAAGCTGTTAATCACTAAGCCAAAGTGAATCTCAAAAGAAAGTTGTGAATTCTATTTTTGTCCGTGTTGGTGGGGTGGCCTTAGAGATTCTTTGGTTGGGTTGTTTGCTGTTCCTTCTTTGGCAGTTTCTTGACTGGAGTATTGTTTACTTGACTGTTGGTCTAATGTTAATCTTGGAGTTAACCTATGCTGATCTGGGTGCTGATTGGAGAAGTGCTTGGGTCTTTTTGTTCCTTTTTGGGCTGGGTGATAGTCTATTTTGCATAGTCTATATATGTTATTAATGTTTATGTGTCCATTGATGGCTGATTTGTCAGAGTGCCAGGCTTCTAGAAATTCCCTGGCATTTTTGGACTCGGCTTGGTCTAGGATGGTCACACTTTCCCAGTTGAAACTATGGTTAAATCTGTCTATATGTTGTGAAATTAAATGCCCAAATCAAGAAACTGCCAAAGAACTAACAGTAAACAGCCCAACCAAAGAATCTCTTGAGATTACCCCCACCAACATTGACAGGAAAACCACTAGAACATAAACTGATAGCAAACTGCACTCTTTGCTAGCACTGATGATGCTACCTAGTTTAGGTAATGAAAAGTCTGCAAGATAACAAGCAAGCTCAGAGAGAACCCAGGAGCTCCATGTCAACCCTGTGTCAACGCTGCTAACATCAGATGCTTTTGCTTTGACAACATATGGAGATGCAACCATTTTCCTTCTTATGTTTTACTCTTAGAATTGGAGTTAGAATTAGATGATACTGGAGTGGAGGAGGAGGAATGTGCATGGGAGTTTAGTTAGACATAACAATACTGTAACTAGTGTGAGAACCAAGGTTTCTGAAATAAGAGATGATAAGAATTGGCGGGTTGGAGAACTGTAGGGAAAGTCTGCATTTCAAACTAATTGGAGAATGTGATTTATGACTGTAAATTAGAGGAGGGAATTGTGCTTTGATACTATGTACTCAGGGGAGGGGAATTCAGATTTTGGCTTTGGCTATGTAAGTGCTGATGCTATGCTTCTCAAATAAAGATTCTTTAAGGTAAACAATGCCTCAAAGGTCTTTTTCTTAAGGCTGAGATACAGCGACTGGTCCAGAGGAATTTAGCTGACTTTGTGCCCAAGGGTGGACTGGAATTCAGGTTTCAACAGCACTAAGCTGTTAATCACTAAGCCAAAGTGTATCTCAAAAGAAAGTTGTGAATTCTATTTTTTGTCCGTATTGGTGGGGTGGTCTTAGAGATTCTTTGGTTGGGTTGTTTGCTGTTGCCTTCTTTGGCAGTTTCTTGACTGGAATATTGTTTACTTGACTGTTGGTCTAATGTTAATCTTGGAGTTAACCTATGCTGATCTGAACCATGACACCCTGAGCTACAAATATTCTCCTTCAATATTTAAACTGTTAAAAGATTACAATTGATAAGAGCTGTGCTGTGAAAAAATACAATGCATTGAGCTTCTCTTTTGGAAATGCTAATGTTATATAAGTGAGGCTCATCCTCAGAAAAGGTTTAACTTTCTTAGCAAGAAGAATACAGGTGATCCTAGACTTACAACAGTTTGTTTAGTGACCGTTCGAAGTTACAACAGCATTGAAAAAAGTTTTCACACCACCATTTCAGCATCCCCATGGTCATGTGATCAAAATTTAGATGCTTAGCAACTGACTCACATTTATGACCGTTGCAGTGTCCTGGGATCATGTGATCCCCTTTTGCAACCTTCTGCCAAGCAAAGTCAATGGGGAGGCCAGATTCACTTAATACCCATGCTACTATCTTAACAACTGCAGTGATTCACTTAACATTGTGACAAGAAAAGTCATAAAATGGGGCAAAACTCACTTAACAAATGTTTCATTTAACAGCAAAAAATTGGGGCTCAATTGTGGTCATAAGTTGAGGACTATCTGTATTGGAGTAACTTATGGGTGTAGCCAGTTGTATCATATGCACTTTTTCTTTGGAAAAAAAATCAGATGAACTTCACAAATTTTGCTCATGGTTATGCCATACAACTGATATTAATTGGAGAACTTCAGCCAATTTTGTCTCCCATTCTGCTTTTTGTGCCTTTTTCCTGTAAAACAAAATCCTATTGATCACAAGTGAAAATCTGATGTAAATGTTGTGAGGATTTGAAATCTTTAGCAATAGTTGGGGATTTAATTCTCCCCTTTGACATCTAGCTCATTTTCAAAGTTCTCCATCATTTCTAGTATGACATTACTAAAAGCCTCCTGATTAAAGCCAGTTCTCTTATACATACTTTATCTCTGTGACCCATGAGTAGCTTGAAAATCATTTGAACGCTGTCTAAATTGGATCCCCTGGTTGTAAGTGTGACTGCATGTCACTTCAGTGTCAGTTGGATAGAAATCTTGCTGCAGAGGATAAAAGTTCATAGCTCGGTATTAATCTACTGGGCAAACTGTGTCTATCGCTTTCAAGATTTTTTCCCCTTTAAATTCTTTCTGATAGCCTCTGACAGGTATAACATAATGTATTTTTTTTAATATTCAATAAAATTCAGACACATAAACTGAATATAGTTGGAGTGTAGCACTTGTCCCATTATTGTGTTAAATAAACATTTTATGATAGTACCATAATGAATATGGAGATAGGGATTATTAAAAATGAAGGCTTTCCTAATTAATAAAATATGTTTGTATATAAGAGATAACATGATGGTCTGTTCTATGTACAAACATACAAAAACGCACACACAAACACAATGGAGAAGGGAGAATAAAGCTGTCAAAAGATTACAATAATCATTTTTATTGACTGTTGAACTCTTTGGTTTGCTAGTAGTTATAATTTGTTGTGAGCTAAGCCAATTGTACAATTTCTCACTGTTTGGCTCTGTTGTTTGTTTGGACTGACTTGTACCTACAGTATTTGAAAGGTTTTTGTAGCATATACCAAACTGTGTTTCAGTTTGAATTGAACCCAGCAAGTTCAGGTACATAATCAGTTCAATTTATGGTTGTATAACTAACACGTCAAGGTCATGAGGCAATATGTGAATGTTCCTTGTGTTAATTTCAGTTGATATGTAACTGAATAACTCCCATTCATCATTTCAATTTTCCATAATGTTCCCAATATTCAGATATTTAGGAGAAATTTGACATCATTTAGACCAATTCACCAATATTTTTATAGTGTTGATGCTGTCCATTACTACACCAGATAATCCATTAAGGTCTCCCAATTGATGAGGGAGTTTTTAGGAGAAAATTTTGCCTAGACTACTCAGTCTTGAAGCTTGCCACAACAGGATGTAGGCTGGAGCTCTTTCCATGTGTGAGGCATTACCATGGAAATTGGTTTCTAAAACTCAACTGTCACTCAGCTGACATATGGCAAAGAAACAGGAATAATATCCACAGTGTTTAGAAGGGACAAGCAGCATGTTTCATAATTGTGGGAAAAATAGATTATAAAAAGGCTCATTTTTTGGCAATCACTGCTATTGTATATGTTCTTTTTGGTCCATTTTTCCATCTGCATATTATGCACAGATTTGAATCACAATTTCTTTGCTGGTATACATTTGTTACATTTTTAAAGAAATAAATCTTTTTTTACAGCCCAATTCTTTGCAGGAGATGGAGATCAGAATATCTTTCCTGCCATCTTCCGTTGGTAAGTGGCTCTATGTCTAGTTAATTTCATAAAGCAATTTATCTGAAAAAGCATCCTGAATTATTTCTATTGAGATTCACAGTGCTTTTTAGAAAACTTCCTAGAGTGAGGCTCCCTTCTTATATAGAGAGTGGGCACCTCTTTCTTTACCAAGTGGATACTTTTATGTCCTGCTGAATGTGGAAGCTGCAATTTCCCCCCTAAAACATTAAAAATAAGTCAATTCCTCAGGAAAAATATAGACAGAAGGATGTAAAACCAATGGCAATCTCACCCATTGTTTACTTGCCAAAGACAATTTATTGCCAAAACAATTTATAAATTTATTGAAGCGTTGGATGAAAAAAGGCCATAATACTCATTATTGAGGCTGATATAGCCTCAAAAATGAGTATTACAGCCTTTTTCCATCCAACACTTCAATAAATTTAATATATAATTTATTTAACTATGGCTGGAAATAATTAGGAAAAGCAGGCCTCTATGATTATTGCGGTTTCTTCATATAATCTAACTTGAAGGAGCAAAACTTAAATATGCCATAAAAATGAATTTATTAAATGTATTCTAAATCTATTGCCATTTAAAACTGCATTTCTATACTTATTATTCTGGGAAAGAACAGAAGGAACTTTAAGAAGCTTGTTTCTCAAAAGGTATACATTCGATGTGCTGTCAGTATATTAATTTTTTAAAAAAGGCTATGCCTTTATGCTATAAAGATATCTTATGAGTGTTGCTCTTAACAAGCAACGATAGTATTTACTGTGATATTTTCCTAAAGTGCAGATAGTGAAGTCACATCCTTCCTCAGCCTAATATAAGATATTTAAAGGATAGTTCCTAAGGAGAAAAAAGTTATGTGCTTACAAAATCTTTCATCCATATATTCCCAAATTTATTACAAAAATAAAATAATTACACTTTAAGTTTGCAATGATACATGCATCTGTTTGGGCGGTATTCATCCTCTCACATTTTATTCTGTACATTAATATTTTATCTAAATCATAGGTGAACTATAGTCCTATGATTTGTAATATTGGACAGAAACATGTATTCCCAAGTCACAAGCCATTTCACTTGGAAAATGTTCCTAAATCTTAAATCAAGGAATCCAAGTCTTTGTCTAGGTCCCAATTTATAATAAGTGAATGCACATATTAGTTTGTACAAGACGTTGGAAGGGATTAGCAGAGAAGTGATAACATTGAACTATCACTTAACATATTGTTGTGACTGATCAACAGAAATTAGGTTTCCCATTCAGACTGCAAAAATCCAGACAATCACTTGATAATAGACAATGATGATGGCAGGCTCTGTCTAATACTATAAGTCAGTGTTTCTCAACCTTGGCAACTTTACGATGTGTGGACTTCAACTCCCAAAATTCTCCAGCTAGCAACACTAGCTGGAGAATTCTGGGAGTTAAAAGTCCACACATCGTAAAGTTGCCAAGGTTGAGAAACACTGCTATAAGTCCTATGTTTTTCTTCTCTAAGTGAAATTTATAATTTTATTTGCTTTGAAGCACGTCTTATTCTCAGTCTCATCCTCCAATCTATCCATATTAGACTGCAATCTCATTCTATTATTGTCAGCGTTGGCCAGCGTTCCCATTTTTTTGGGGGAAAAACCCCCATCAATCCCATTAGTTATGTGGGGTCCTTGGTGCTCTCTCAGCTTCCTTGTTTTCTTGCAGATGTTTCATTACCCTAAGTAAAATCATCAGTGCTAGTAAGGAGTGTTGTTTGCTATCGGTTTAGTCATCTTGCCTGTCAGGGTGGATAGGGGCGGTCTTAAGAGATTCTTTGGTTGGGCCATTTACTAATGGCTCTTTGGCAGTTTCTTGATTGGGGGATTGCTTACTTGATTGTTGGTTTGAAGGTGACCTTGGAGTTAATCTATGCTGATCTGAGTGCTGGTTACTGGTGAAGAGTAACTGGTTGATTGTCTCTTTTGCATAATCTATAGATGTTGTTAATGTCTATGTGCCTATTGATGGCTGATTTGTCAAAGTGCCTATGTAATTACTAAAAAAGTAGAATAAGATTGGCGCCAGCAAAGATCTTTGACAAGATCTTTGACAGACCCATTGGTAACTCTATGCACTTTGATGCAGAGACAGTAACGCGCTGAGTGTGGTCGGACAGCTACCTGTGGATCCATCTTACTCTAGTTCTATATAAACCACATTTTAACAGCTTCTCAATGAAAATGTCATGTAGAAATGTGTCAAAAGCTTTACTAAAACTGAAGTAGATTATATTCACTGCATTTCCCTTGTCCACTAAAATACTTAGCTTGTCAAAAGAGAAGAAAAGATTTGTTTCACCTGACCTATTTTTGGCAAAGCCTTATTGACACTTAGCAATCACAGCACTGTCTTAGAGATGCTTACAAATAGCCTGCTTCGTTATTTGCTCTACCATCTTTCCAGATATTGACATTAGGCTCACTGGCTAATAATTATTGCGTTCCTTTTTTTTCCGCCATGAAAGGAGACCATCTTGGCTATTCGTCAGTCCTTTGCCAACTATCTGTGCTGCTGTTCAGAAATGTCAGGAAGAGAATTCCCAGAGAAGGAATTGCTCTAATAAAATATATACAGAAAGAAATAGCTTGTGAGTGTTAACAGACCTTTAATAACTTCAAGATGCTACAGTAACTGCTTTATTAAGCAAAATTGCCTGCTTAAACTTTTTTGTCATAGAACGCCCAGAACGGAGTTCCGGCACCTTTTTTGGATGGAACCTTGTAGGGTAGGCAAGGCGGGTTGTATGACGTGTGTGAGTTCCGGCACCTTTTTTTTTTTTAGAAAAAAAAAACACTGACTGTGATATATAGGAAACTCGAGCACCACACAATGGGATGACTTCCTGTTACTTGCCCCGGCTACTGCATGTAAATGCGAATAGATAAATAGGTACCACTTCAGTGGGACGGTAGCAGCATTCTGTGGGCCTTGGCGTATAGTCCTGCTGGCCACATGATCACAGAAATGTGTTCAGACAATGCTGGCTCCCTTAGCTAAGAAACTGAGAGGAGCACCACTCCCTAAAGTTGGACACAACTAGACAGGGGAAAACCTTTACTTTTACCTTTTCCTATATGAAGGTACAGCAGATATCCCTAAGGGTTTGATACAGAAATACATGTTGGATTTCTTTTTATCTTTTAGCCTAGACAAAATATACCAAAATGACTCTACCAAAAATGTCTGTATAATAGTAATGAAAGAAAAATATGACCTCTGGTGTTGCTGAATAATAATAATAATAATAATAATAATAATAATAATAATAATAATAATAATAATAATAATAATAATAATGGGACCTTGGAGGTCTTCTAGTCCAACCCCCTACTCAGGCAGGAAACCCTATATATTTCGGACAAATGGCTGTCCAGTTTCTTCTTAAAAACTTCCAGTGTTGGAGCATTCACCACTTCTGGAGGCAGGTTGTTCCACTGATTAATTGTTCTAACTGTCAGGAAGTTTCTCCTTAGTTCTAGGTTGATTCTCTCCTTAATTCGTTTCCATCTGTTGCTTCTTGTCCTGCTTTCAGGCACCTTGGAGAATAGCATGACTCCCTCTTCTTTGTGGCAGCCCCTGAGATATTGGAACAATATCCAGCAACCGTTCTTTATATGTTTAGCTTCCAGTCCTCTGATCATCTTTGTTGCTCTTCTCTATACTCTTTCTAGTCTCTTTAAATCACATAATCTGCTCATTAAGTGTGTTTAAAGATTTATATATGTAAACTTCACATCCTATGTTACTTTTTTTTTTTTTTTTTTAGCAATTTATCATTTTTCTGATTGTTAGAAGGAAAAAGAGAACTGCTACTAAAAACACTACCAAAAGGGGAAGTGTTCATTTTCTCTCTCTCTCTCTGATTCGCACTTTTCAGGTTTTTTACTTCTGCTTTTTAAATGATATTTTCCTTTTTTTAAAAACTCTGCTTTTTAAAGTTCTGGCTTTTGTTCTCAGTCTTGTGTTCACAAGCCAGCCATTCATGTAAATGGCTCTTTAAAAGAGAGAAAAACTTTGTTCTTCTTTGTTAGAGCTACCAGATCTAGGACTGCAAAAATTCTTGTGATCACAAGATACTTGCAAATAATTAAAGTTTTCTGTATTTTGTTTCCTGCTGTCAGGATTTTGGCAGCCCAGTGGCAGAATGATCTGGAAATGGGGGAGATAAATATAGAGCCCTTGTCATGGTCAGATCATGCACTCCTTAGGATGGACTTCCGGACCGCTTCCCCCCGCCGCAGGGAGACGGAACCGCCTAGATGGTTCCGTCCCAGGCGCCTGATGGACCCGGAGAGGTTTCTGACGGAGCTTGGGCCATATCCGGAGGATCTNACCCTGGATATCTGCAAAATGAGATATGTTTTAGAGAAACAATTGAAAGTTTCTAATAGATAGTTTCTAATCATTTAGTAGCACTATGAGGCTACTTCTTTTGAAATACATTGTTTTTACACTAAGAATTCTGCTCATTTGGATAGAAAGCTAGGATCATGATATGACTTGAACTAGCTGTAAACAAGAGTCTTATATTATCCAACAGATTGACAAAATTTTTATAATGTAAATTTGTAGACCATAGTCCACTTTATCAGAATTATACTAATTTTTGAAAGTGTCATAACATATTTCTGTTCAGTGTAATAAACTAATGTGAATATGTCCTGGAAATTTGTCGAAAGTAAGCTGTAAGTACAAATAGCTGTGTACAGAGCTATTAAATAGCTTGTGCTTCATTAGAAATCCACTGTGGGTTTATATGCTGCCCAAATAATGCCATTTTTTAAGATGCAAAGAGGGTAAACCCTATCCAATGTGTGATTGAGGAGCCCTGGTGACACAGTGGTTAGAATGCAGTATTGCAGGCTAACCATGCCCACAGCCTGGAGTTCGATCCTTACTGGCTCAAGGCTGATTCAGCCTTCCATCCTTTTGAGGTAGGTAAAATGAGGAGCCAGACTGTTGGAGGCAATATGCTGACATTGTAAACTGCGCTGAGGCTGCTGTAAAGCACTATGGGGTGGTATATAAGTGCTATTGCTATTCTACATCTGTGGTCAGTTTTTGCAAACAGGATACATAGATGGATAGATGGGCAAACAAAACAGATAAATGTGGGAGGAGATGTGTATTAAGTACTAAACATTACTTGCTGCCTACATTGCTTGTTTGAATTACTTTTGATTTTTTCCTTGGCAAGTATATAAAATAAGGCAGTTAATTTAAAACCTCAGTGCACACTGATAGATATGAGACTTTACCCAGTTACACTGAACTTCCTGACAAATTCTAGCCTATCTGCCTATTAGCCTTTCCAGTAATTTCTCCCTTTGGGTTGTTCTACAAAAAGAAAAAAACCCCAAGGTGCTTTATCTTTTTCTGTATAAACAACCCAGCAATTCAGAAAATTATCTGACACCTTCTTAATGACCTGCAACTGAGTAATAAAAAACACTGACTAGTTTTTACCAATTAAGTCATTGTATAAAAAGGATTACATGCTTTGGGGAAAAACAAAAATGAGTTCTGTCTACTTAGCCTTTCAGTAATGGGTCAACCTGTCGGATGTTTTTTTTTATTTTTTTTTATTTTTCTAAAATGTATTCATAGCAATGGTGCTTATGAAATAATGAAGTGCCTTGGATATTGCTTGGGAAATGTAAAATAAATGGAAGATATTTTCATTAAACAGAACTTCACATTACAATTTTATTTATAGAAAAAGCTAAAATGTTCAATGGCTTATCAACTTTTTTTTTGCTAGCTTGACCCAAACAAGTGTTCCCTTGATATTGAACCACAATCCCCAAGATTCCTAACTAAAACTGTACTACAGACATAATATTTAGTGCTTATTTAGCAACTGGCGAACAAATTATTAACACAACAGCATAAAATCAAACATTATTTGATCTAAGACTTCAGATATCACTGAATACTTTTCAGTATCAAAGCAATTGCTTAGAGAGAAAGAATCTTAAATCATTATAGATGGGAATTCTGGAAATTCTAATCCCAGCACATCTGGGGAAGTTGCTTCTTGCATTAGGCATGATGCTGACATTAAAACAGGAGCCCCTATGCCTTCAGCTGCCTCTGCTTCTCTGTAAATCAGATGCAGACACTTTGTAAGGAGTATTAAAATACTGCGTTAAAATACTAACATAATCAAGCAAGGGCAAAGAAGAATGAATGTCTTAAAAAGTATCTTTAGAAAAGAATACGGAATTGTAACTGACTCCACTTGGTGACAAAATAAAGCAGTGTCCAACAAGATAGGTCATTGCAGTCTTCATATAACTTTATGAAGAGGGAGGGGGTTTTCTCTCTCTTTTTTACTATTTTCTTGTTATTTGCTAATCTCCAGGAAAAAATGCATCTTCTAATTTACTGAGGTTCATTGTTTGCGTAATGTTTTCCCTCTATTTTTTTGTTTACTTGAATTTCTTCCTTTTGCCTAAGGGTAAGATGTATTTACCATGATTTCACTAAATACCTACAAAGTGTATGCGTTAGGCAAGAAGCTGTCGGTTTTGCCTGCAATGCTAGGGACAAACATGGAATTTCTCTTAAATTACTGATGTTAAATCAAGTTTGAGTCTCAGTAATTTACTTAACATGTTATGTTACCCAGAAGTTATCGTTTTCTGTTGTACTTTCCTTGCAGAAGCCTGAGTATATAAATTAAGCCACTGTACCCAAATGGACATCTTTAAGATGTGGATGTTATAGATTCTCCTAATTTTTACACTGGCAATCTTATTTCACAGTCTTTGCTTAACAATCCTTATATTTTTGTTTCATTATTTTTAAAACATTGTATGATGTTATTGATTTACTAGTTTTCCATAGTTCATGTTTCATCAAATTCTCCCAAAGGAGAATAATAACTTTCATCAATAATTTCCATTTGCATCAAAGACATAAAGCAACTAGACAATAAATGCAAGAAAGCAGTTTTTAAATAGGATGGAGCTGATAGAGGTCGCACATTTAAAGCCCCACAGCTCTTTCAAGATACGAGACCTGCTACAAAACATTTAATTTTTGTGTCAGATCAGGATAAAGGGGGACACTATCCAGAACATAAAGACAAGCTATTAGCTGGGTTTGCCCAAAGGTAAGCTGGCAGATAGACAGATAAAACCTTGCAGCTTAGTGTTAAGTGCAACTTTGGGGATTAAAAAATAAAAATGTTTTTTCAGTATAGAATATTAAACACGAGCAGACTGGTTGTTTTATATTTATACATATATTTCTTCACAGGCCATGTGTGCTTTGCTTTATCTCTTCAGCACAGAAGCATTAATCAAGTGATGATTCTTTGAAACTGGCAAAAAGCCAAAGTAACTTGCTGTAGGCAGGATCTGACATTTCTGAATCATTTGTTTAGATTTCTTAAAAATTTGTTTGGCGTTTGTATGTACCGTTTCCTGCAGTAGACTGCACATCTAAACAATTTTTTTAAATGACAAACAGATATTCTATATGTGTCCCTCCCACATGCCCTTTTTGTCATCAACCAAGTGCATTCAGATAGATTTGCCTAGAAAAAGAACATATGGCAAAAGTAGAGCTGGTGATGAATAAGAGAAAGAAAGAAAGAAAGAAAGAAAGAAAGAAAGAAAGAAAGAAAGAAAGAAAGAAAGAAAGAAAGAAAGAAAGACTGTATAAATTGGAATGAAATGAGAACCTAAAAGTAAATATTGAACTTCTGAAAATGTTTTTTAATTAGAAGCATAAATTGGGCAGAAACTTTTACATTTTTTTGTCATGAGAGTTGAGATTTCCTGTTCCCCAAATTATGGCTCACTGACCATTCTCTACCTTTTATTTAGATGTATTTTTTATTAAGATTGAGAATAAGTACAGATAATAACAGACAGAGAGTAATGTGGAAGAATTCCAATATGATAATGGGATTTCTAATATTTCTCCCCCAAAATTAGATTGCTTATAGCACCAGGGACCAGGTTCCGTGGAGAGAGGTTTTTCCGCAGGCTGGAAGGGGCGTGGTTTTGTGTGCTGCCTGCATCTCGCGGATGGGGCTTTGCATGTTTGTGCAGCCCAGCTGCTGGCATGCCGTGGCCCGGTACTAGTCCACGGACCAGGGGCTGGGGACCCCTGGCTTATAACATTCAGCTGAATATTTATGATATCTACTATCATCAGACAAACAGGTGCAATTTTATTTTTATAATTTTCCATTTATGTTGAACTTTATTTGAAAATTAAAATTTATACAGATTATGATAGAGTTTATTCACAACATTCCAAATTTAGAAAATATTCCAAATGACTGCTGAAATATTTATTTTCATGATGAAGCACTAAATAAATGTCCACAATGTTGTTGTTTCATGCTGTCCAATATTACCTCAATTTGGCAGGCTGCTCTACCATTATGTAAGTGAATTGTTACAAGAGAAGCACAGCAGTAGTTGTTAACAGTGATTAGGATCATTAATATTTATTTTCATAAATAAAGGGAATTTCATTTTCTAGTTTGCAAAAGCATACACGTATTTTTTTTATCATAAATGCATATTATGAGGTCAATTAAATATGGGGGCACCAAGTTCATATGTGAATTAGATCAGAATCAAGTTTTTATAAAGCAGGAAATAAATAACAATATGGACCAATAAAAGGGGTGATTGGTCTGTCTAAAATTCATGCTGTGCCTCCTTTTGTTTAAAAAAATATATGCTTGAAAGGATATCTGTAACAGAAACGAGGGAAGGGGGCAACACTTGTTACAATTAGGAGTGCAAGGACCCTAAATTTGAGAATTTTGAAAAGGATCCGCATCAGCTTCAGCATGGAGGCGCATGCAATATCAGAAGCAAAGTGAAATAAGGCATCATATAAAAAGAGAACATAGATAGACCTACAGTATACAGCTGCAAGTCTGGATAGTATAAGTGTAACGCTGTATATTTTAGGGCTGTAACCCCTTGTCACACAAATGCTATGAAGGAGTCTTAACAATATTTGTCATGAATTTTATTTTGATGAATTCATGAAAGTATATTTTGAATAGTTGTTATCAGGTATAAAAGAAGAGAATGATGACCATTTCTTTATTATTAGTTGTTATCAAGTATAAATTAACAGAATGAGGTAAAGACTTTAAGGTAAAGACTTTTCTAAATCATGCTTGATTCCTAGTGACTATATGGTTACATGTTTAATATAATTTTCTGGGCAACAGTATGGAATTGTCCTTTTTGGGAAGGATTTTTTTTAAAAAAAACTTCCAATCTAGCTTACATTCTTGGAACTTCCTGGTGGGTCTCCCACCCAAGAGTTAAGTAAGGTTCCACCCAGAGGAAACCCTGCTTAACTCTTCCCAAAATCAGTGAAATTCAGCAATGCACCATCATCTACTCTACCGCAATACTCTATCTCCTTGTGATTAAAATGAGAAAAGGCAGAACAGTTTTGTCAAAGTATCACTTTATAGGATGGTGCACATTCAAATACTTGCACAAAAAGTTTGCCATTTTTGTTGCAATTTCTGTTTATGAATAGTAGCTTCATAAGACATGGTGACACATATTTCTCTTATAAAGGTTTTCTTTCTAAATAGAAAAAGGGGTTGTAAAAACATTTCTTTACAAAGGAAGAGCTTAGTTTATTTTATATTTACATTATTCACAGTTGCAAAGCTTCCAAATTGGAAACCAAAGAAACAGAGCAATATAATAAAACAGAAAAGGAGAGTGGTCATAACAGTGGAACAGAAATAGGAAGCCCTCACAAAGATAGCCCATAATATGCCCTCACCCAGAGCCTGAGGAAAAAGTCTTCATGATTCATTTAAAGATTAGGGTTGTATGCAGTGGTGGGATTCAAATATGTGAACAACCGGTTTTCTGTGTGGATGTCGCTTTCAGAAGTCCATTCTGTGCCTGGGCAACAAAAAATTAGCCACCGGTCTGCTGAAGTGGTGCAAACCGGCTGAATCCCACCACTGGTTGGATCTATTAAAAAATTTATGCTGTTTCTGAGGACTGGTCTCTCATTCCTTATCTGGATTACACTGTTTAAAGGCTGGGACCACAGTATGTAGATTCTGTCCAAACGTATAGTACAGAAACTATAATATTATATATTATGTTGCTCTGCAATGTATACAGGATTGCAGAGACCATCTTAGCAAAGGAATGCAAAAACTATTCACAGGTAATAAAGAAGAAATTCTGGCAGGATCACAAGATTCTGTTATATCCAACAATTGAGTTCTAGTACTTCCTGTGTTTATTTTCTCACCTGGCCTACCTTAAATGTTTGATATAATGGGAGAGAAATGTTCTCTCAGATAATTATAATCTATGATCCATAGGTCACTTCTTGCTTTCTCTCCCTCTTCCACTTCTTCTTCTTACCCTCCAACATTTTCTTCTTCAATCAACCTCTTTTTCAAAGGTTTAGCTTGTCCAAAAATGGCAAGGGTTATTCATTTAAAAAGAAATGAGGGAGGAGTATGGGAATTGCAGTTGCAACACATCTACAGGTAGTCCCCGAGTTCATTTAGTGACTGTTCAAAGTTACAATGGCACTGGAAAAAGGGACTTATGACCATTTTTCACACGACTTTTGTAGCACCCCTACAGTCACGTGATCAAAATTCAGACACTTGGCAACTGGTTCATACTTATGACCGTTGCTATATCCCAAGGTCATGTGATGACCTTTTGTGACCTTCTGACCAGCAAAATCAATGGGGAAGCCAGATTCATTTCACAACTGGGTTGCTAACTTATCAACTGCAGTGATTCACTTAACAACTGTGGCAAGAAAGGTTGTAAAAGGGGGTAAAACTCACTTAACAAATGTCTCAATTAACAACAGAAATTTTGGGCTCAATTGTGGTCATAGGTCAAGGACTATATGTACGTGTTTTTTTCTAATTGAATGAGGATATTGCAAGAATTGATCTGACTTATGGACTAGATGACCTCCAAGGTCCCTTCCAACTTTAATAATAATAATAATAATAATAATAATAACACCTGCAACATAACACCCGGGACTTAACAATTGTCGATAAGAAAGACAAAAAAGTCTGGATAGTGGACGTGGCAGTGCCTGGAGACAACAGAATAGACGAGAAAGAACTGGAGAAGATAACAAAATACAAAGACCTACAAATAGAAATAGAAAGACTGTGGCAAAAGCAAGCAAGGGTAATACCAATAGTAATAGGTGCCTTGGGTGCAATCCCAAAACAACTGGAGCACCACTTGAACATCATTGGCATTGACAAATTCGCTATTAGTCAATTGCAAAAGGCGGCCTTACTAGGAACTGCTTCCATCCTGCGATGATATCTGTAATACCATCAAACATCCACATCTGCCTATCCCAGGTCCTGGGTAAGGACTCGATAAGTAGACAAAATGCCAAATCTAGTCTGAACATCTGGCTGACTGTGCGATGATCAATAATAATAATAATAATAATAATAATAATAATAATAATAATAATAATAATAATAATAATAATAATAATAATAATAAAAATAATAATAGTAGTAGTAGTAATAGTAATAATAATAGTAATAATAATAGTAATAATAATAGTAATAATAATAATAATAATAATAATAATATGTGTTGTACTAAGCTGTTGAGCTGTACCAGCTGACATTTAAAATGTGGCCAGAGATTTAAACAAAGTAATACAACAGTATGGCTTATATTATGTTAACTGGGGGAAAAGACCCTCTACTTTCTTCCAGTAGGATCAAAATGATCATTGTTATAAAAAGCTGACTTTTGCAATTTGCTTGGATTGTATAAAATATATTTTCCCAACTATCTAAAAGTACATGGAATTAAATATATCCATATGCGTATACAGTATTATACTGGATATAAATAATTGGTTAGAATTAACTTTGAGTCTCTGGGGTAAGATTTATGTAATTAAAACGAATATAACCTCTAGACTGATGTACATTTTAAGATGGATTTCTATGTCCATTCCTATTAGATATTTTACAAAGGTAGTTAAAATATTAAGAAAGTTTTAATGGTAGCACAAGATCCCTCGATTTTCTCTAGTTAAACTAAGATTGACTTATTTAATCTCCCAGATTTTAACCTTATCACTGAACTTTTACTTTAATATCTAAAGTCATGTGGAATGAATCTTTTCTTGATTATTATCCTTTCTGAGCTCATTAAGGCAGCCAGAATCTGATTCCCTTCAAATCTTGATAAGTTTTGGGGTCAACTTACTCGAAACAAAATATGACTTTTCCAGCTTTGAAAGCTGTTACACATTTCTGCATTAACAACAAAGTGGTAAGTTGTAATTCAGACTTACATCAGAAGTTGATATTATAGAAGATGGAATTAACATCTTGAATGAATTGATCAGCAAGAAATATCTAAAGGATTTTCTTAGGTTATGTTTTGAATATAACTTACACATTTGCCCAGCAATATGGACAATTAAAGAATGAGCAGTTTACAATAAAAACATATACTAGTATAAAAGCAGAGATAAAAAACAGAGATAAAAACAGAACTGAATAGGATTCAAATGAAGACGTTAAAATGTTAAAAGAGTTGGAGGCAGTATCCTCAAGACATCAACTGCCCCTAGGGTTATATATCAAGCTTTCCCCCCCACCATTCCAATTAACAGACCAAAGCCTTGATACTCTTCCTGAAAGACAGAAGAATGAGAGTAAGATGTTCCAAAGGACAGAAACATGAGCAGAGTACACTTTCTTACTGGATACTTCCAGTTGAAATTCTTTAACCAACAGGATCTGCAAAATACCCTTTCTCCCTGCCTGAGTGAGATAGGTTGATGTAATCAGGACAATATGATTCCTCTGGTAAGCTGATCCAATGCCATAGTTGTTAAAGATACAAAATATGGTGATGTTATTTCCAAAAAGTGGGATTTGATATTGGCAGGCTCCAAAGAAAGAGATGTTGAGGTTCTTCCAAGCAGTTTCCTTTATTATTCTCTCCTATAGATATAAATCTTGCCAAAATAAAGCAGACTATTTGCACCATCAAACATATATTCTGAGAACTCTCAGGGAGGAGCCATCTTGACTCTTTTTCCCACACAAACTAACTAAACTTTGCTGTCTTTTTGCTTCTCTGGAATGCAATCTTCCCTCCTGAGAATCCAGAGAACATTCCACCACAGACATGTTATGAAGAACATTGGCTCTATTGAGTCTAAGAATTAGGTAAGGCAATCATTTTGTACAAGTGGAAAAAAGATGGTCCTCCACCATATGTTTTTGGTTGATATTTGAAATCTCCCTACTTTATAGATATAGCAAGATGTTTCTAGATTTCATTATAGGATAAAGGATTAGGTAAGTTGTATATTAAACTTAATATTTTTATTCTTTTTAGATTTTAGTTTATTTATAACACTATTCTACATGCTTGTTGATCGTAATGACTGTTGCAGTTTTCTTTATTTTTGTTTGTTAAATTCAGTAATAAAAAACAGTAACATCTGACTATGAAAAGCAAAGTACTGGATTTTTCGGGATCCCTGTTAGCTTGATTGTCCTTTTTATGTATTTATTGCCATTAAAATATATTATGTCACTTGTAATCATGGAAATCACCCTAGATGACCACCTGTAAAGATGCTTTATTTTATCTCTGATTTTAGATTAGTAAATTCTAAAGATAACAAGTGTGTATTGTATATTGTATTAAAATATTTTTAGCAAAAGTATCAATTCAGAAAGTTGTTTTTTAATCTATGAAAGATGAATGAGTTCTGAATATTTTTCTTGGAATACATTTTTTTATTTATCTCCATGTTCAAGAATCTAATTTTTAAACAACATCTACCCCCAAAGTGCAGAAATATCACATATGATATGGTATCAGCCTATATGTATGGAGATAGTCATAACATGGGAAAGATATATGCAAAAATCAGATTTATACTTGAAGATTTTTCAGCGTTATTGGAAAAATGCCCAGATTGAATGAAAATTTTTAATTAATTTGATAGCAGTGTTTTTACATTTTGTCCAAATAAACCTATTTCAAAGTGCAGCTAGAACAAGTAGAAATGGTTTCTTAATTAAATGTGTTTAAGTTAATCATCTGAAAAACCTAGATGCTATGCTTTTTGTCTCACTTTTCTATCACATAGGCCAAAATGGAATGTTTCAATCAGCTATTTAAATAATTTAACTTAATAGGAAGAAAGCTGAAAATGATCAATTTTTTGTGTAATAGGCTTATCTGGTAAGCAAAAACGCCTTAAGACAGCATCTGGTAAGAGTTCTATTTTCAAACTTTTAACAGAGCCTTCTTACTACCCCATTAGTATTATGATTCAATCCCTTTATTCTTTTTCTTTCTCTCTTTCCTTAAGGATTCAGTCTGTTAAGCCTGGACATTCCTGGTTCTCTGTCATTAATCCACATTGTTATGAAAGTGGGAATGTGAACATGAAAAGAAGCAATATTCCTTATCTTGTGCATCTTTAAAATTAACAGATTTACTATACCATAATTTTTGTGCATTAAAGTGAAGTTTTATCAGATGCATTTGGTGAAACAGTTGATATTTCAGAACAGATACAGTAGATAATATTTTAAAATGTGAAACTGAAATACAAAATTTCAATTCCAGTTTTTCAGTCATCCTTTTATTCACCATTTCTGACCTTGATATTTTTCTTAATTGAAAACACTTCTAAATATAAGAGCTGCTCTCTAGGTTTTAAGAGTATTTTTCTCCTTAGCTTTTGTATGTCAAGTTTATTTATGCAGCTGAATAAGGTTTTGAATGTTGCCTATTTTGACATATATTTTATCTATGTCAAATATAAGAGAAAAAAGAATGAAATCAGAATATAATGTCTATATGGCTGGTTTCCTGGGTATAGATGCTTATAAGAAAAATATGTTAGCTAGATTGCCTGTATTCAGAAATATTTCTGAGTCTCACATACAATTTGAGGCATAATTGTTAAGGGATTATCAATATTCACATTAAGAATCCTGGCACATCACCAATGGCTCACATCTACTCCAATTTCTTTAGAAAGAAATTCATCCATTAAACCCATGAGCAACAAACTGTTCAGATAATTTCTTGGGGGAGGGGATTTGTAAAGAAATGTTTTTAGGGATCCTGGTCAAAGATCATATTGCAGAAAAATTTATTCAGTTGCACAAAAATGTGGCTAAAATCCTCATCACTCTACTGGAATAAAACTTAGATTAAAATTTATTGACTAAACTATATGGACAAGTCCATGTTGTTTTCTTGGAAATAACACAGGAGCGGCTTATCCTAGCCTTCTTTCATGACTGTTGTTAACTTCACAACCTAGTTTGTACCACTGGAGTTATCTGCAGGTTTTCATCCCACTACTAACCAGATCTAATCCTGTTTAGCTTTTTTGAGATCAACCACGGTCTGCTATGTGCTGCCATCTGCTGTGGCTTGGACTGGTATACCACTTCTAAATATCTTAATATGAAAGAAGATAAAGAAAGAAACTGGGCATGAAGGGAAGGTGACATTAGAGAAAAAATAGATTTGAGCAGTAAAACTTTCATAATGTGGGATAAATAAAGACAGAACTGTTAGATTTTTTTAGGGAAAGAACCTCCAGAAAAGCAGTGCAGAAACTAAAAAGAAGATTTTTCCATGAGTTCTTATGGACCATTCAGAAAATGGGACCTCATAAAATAGCAAGGTGAAGAAAAAATGATAGAGATGACGGCTTCTCCTTCAAGCCAACCAAAGTTGTCAAAAATAATTTAAACATAATGATCTGGATCTGAGTTTTTCCCTGCACTTTCATTAAAAAGTCCAAGCTCTTGTTAGATTTACATCCTCAATTGCTGATGTCAGAGGACTCTCTTTCAAAGATTCCATTGAGCAGTTAAGGGAGGTGAGTTTGCAGAGATACTAGGAAAAGAATTCAGGAATTGTTTTGGCAACAATCTCTCAGGGAAAACATATCTGGGGTGGTACTGAGAGAGAAGACAGATCTTTTCCTTAGAGAATATTTGCATTCAACATGCTGAAAAATACCAGTAAAGCAGCTGATACACATGCATACTTAATAGTATTTAACACCTAACAACAGTAAACCATATATATACATAGAGCACACGCACATACACGTACACATACATGTACATATATAACTCAGATAGACATAGATATAAACACACATACATACATTATATCTAGATAACTAGATAACTAGACAGACAGACAGACAAATATACACATACACACACACACACATAAAAGACAATTCTAAATATCAAAGTAGGAATAAACAATGTCCAAAATCAGAGAATAGAGCACACTTAATATCTTATTTCCTGTTATCAATGAGGCTAAGCATATCTTATTCCATTAATCATAGCTTCAAGCCGTGAATTGATGTTACTGCTGATGGGAGTACAATCACTGAGTCCATATGAATTCTCAAAACGGAAGTTAGGCAAGCACTTAGTACCTAGCTGGCACAGGACTACACATGACATATGCTTAAGGATAGAAAGATTGAAAAGTATTGTTTGGATTCATGAATAATTATACTGTTCCCATCAGGAGTGACCTAAGAAGTGGTAGAAATGCAGTACTTTTTCATTACATTTTAAGACATTTTATATCCTTGGATTTGCTAGCAGAGTATGACTTTTAATAAGAATTTCATTTATATCTTGTATTAACCCATAAGAAATTTTTCTAGAAGTTTAATCAATCACATTTTGCATCAAAATGTCAACATCAATGAAACCAAAATTACTGGCTCTTAATTCAGATCTTCACTTCTGAGCTGTCCTTCCATTATAAACATGGAAGCCAAGGTCTCTCTGAACATAGGCAAACAGAGAAAAATACAGGTGGATGGATATATTGATTAACTGATTATGTGTCATCGCCTCAGTCATAACAACTCTTAGTAACTACATAGATTTTCTCCTGGAAGATCTATTCCCAAAGTTCTGGTCTTCTAACACAGAGGTCCCCAACCTTTTGGGCACCAGGGACCGGTTACTTGGAGAGAGGTTTTTCCGTGGACTGGAAGAGGCATGGTTTTGTGTGCTGCCTGCATCCTGCAGATGGGACTTTGCTTGTTTGTGCGGCCCGGTTGCTGGCATGCCGCGACCCGGTATCGGTCCACAGACCGGGGGTTGGGGACCCCTGTTGGGGACCCGTTAGACCCGTTCTAACATGCACGCATCACCAATCTAATCGAGTCCATCTACCTTGCTGCTGGTCTTCCTCTTCTTCTCTTTCAATTGAGTTCAAGCATTTTTTGCCTTGAGTGAGAATCCTGGCTTGATATAATTGAATGCTAAGCAATAACAGTAATTTTGTGGCATTTTTGTTATGTACTATATTACACTTTTATTAAATAGTATTTATATTGGTCAGCAGTAAAAGGAAACAAAATTGCCAAAAAAATATGGTGGCTAGACACCATCAAATTTGACACCAGTCAGTGAATAAAATAACTGAAAGAAACCAAAAAAGATCAGAAAGTGTGAAAAGAGCTGGTCCATAGAATCACCAAGGATCGGACTTGATTGAAAAGCTAGCATTATCATACTGTAACATCCTTTGTTCAGCCTTTTTTACTTTGAAAAGGAGGTATACATAAACAAGCAAACAAATAAAATAATAGGTATCTATAATAAACACTTCAAGTCAGTTCAGTATTAATTTGCATAAATAATTTACCTCAGTAATAAGTAATGCATAATAGAATCACAGTATCTCAGAGCAGTTAATTTCCTAATTGTCTAATTCTTTTCAGTACAGTATTTTGGCTTCTTAACTACTGCACACACAGCTGCAACCAATCTTATTTCTTTGGCCCTTTGCATTCTAACTTAGAGTATCTATTATATCAGCTAGATTTGTGCACCTTATCTGGACATTCTCAAGGCAATTTGTGGGTATTTCTAATCAGACCAGCATGTACCTGAGTTCCAACTCACCCTCCTATAACCAAAATCCCAAAGAAACTCTGTTCCTGATCTGTTTTTCCCAAATCCATGTTGGCCCTACAACAGCGATGCTTGCCCCATCTAAAATATCCATTTATTATGGTGGAGAATGATAGGAGGAGACTGACCGCAAGCCTGATGATCAGATCACAATTGGTCATTCCAGCACATAATAGTTGTGACCAACTAGCACGTAATAGTACGTTGGCTTGCTAATGAACTCATGAGGAAGGTGGCTTTCAGGAACTGACTGGCCAGTGTGGAGACTCCTAGAGAGATTGAACAAGATCATGACAGGTCCAATTCTAATTTATATCACTAGTAGAAATATTATTAGGAAGTATTATGGGACATGGTAGTATTGGCAAATAGCTACTAGAGTAGACAAATCTCTCTCTCAGAACCCTCAGATATGACATATATTTATTTTAAAGAACTTTTATGGTGGATTCATACTAAATTCTATGCCTGCTTACTTTAAAATATTTATTACTTTATTTGTCATATTTATATCTTGCTTTTTCTCCTGAACTCAAGGGTTCTAACTTGGCTATCATTCTGCTTTTTATCTCCGCAATACCCTGATAGATAAGTTGGGCTAACAGTAACTAACCCAAAGTCACTCAGTGAATTACCAGGCCTGAGAAGGGATTGGAATCTCTACAATCTTAGTGTAACAAGATCTGAATTCAGTTGAGACTCCTGAGTGGACACATGGTATTTGGCAACTACAGGAAGTTCTTGTTTAGTGACTGCCTCATTTAGCAACCATTGCAAGTGGAATTTTATGACCAACCCTTGCATTTACAACCTTTGCAGGACTTTAAAACAAAGGAAAGCTTTAGTAAAATCATGCACGCAGTTATAGTTTCACTTACCAACTACTTCATCTGTACTTCACAGTACCACACTTCACAGATCACACTTGGAGTATTTTATAGTTTGGGTTGCCAAGATACAAAAAAGATTTTAAGACTCTAGAAGAACAAAGATGATTAGGGAACTGAAGGCTAAAACATATGAAGATCAGTTGCACAAATTGGATATGTTTTGTTTAATGAAGAGAAGGACTAGGGATGACATGATGGCAGTCTTCCAATATCTAAGGGGCTGCCACAAAGAAGAAGAGCTCAACCTATTCTTCAAAGCACCTGAAGGCAGAACAAGAAACAATGGATGGAAACTAATCAAGGAGAGAAGCAACCTAGAACTAAGGAGAAATTTCCTGACAGTTAGAACAATGACTTGTCTCCAGAAACTGTGGACGTTTTTAAAAAGAGATTGGGCGACCTTTTGTCTGAAATTGTATAGGGCAGTGGTGGCGAACCTATGGCATGCGTGCCAAAGGTGACACTCGGAGCCCTCTCTGTGGGCACACACGCCATTGCCCCAGCCCCGCCTCCCCCCAGCCCCCTCCTCACCAGCAGTCTGCCTGGAGAGGCCCCCCAGGCACAGCCCACGTGGAGCAGCACAGCCAAGCACATGGCAGCCAGGCAGCAGGGGCAAGACTCCACCCTCATGCCCCATCATGTGCAGATGATGCTGTGAGGTGCGGGCGGAGGGCATGGCCTCCATGGTGCTGCAAGGCTGCCTGGGTGATCTGTGGTGAGAGGCCCTGTAGGCAGGCGGAGCCAGGGGCAGAGTGGGGCCGGGCCAGGGGGGGCAGGCCAGTTTTTGGGCACTCGGTCTCTAAAAGGTTCGCCATCACTGGTATAGGGTTTCCTGCTTGAGCAGGTGGTTGGACTAAAAAACCTCCAAGGTCCCCTCTAATTCTGTTATTCTGTTATTATTTAACAACCAAGTTACCAGTCTCAATTGTAGTCAGTAAACAAGGACTATTTCTATAGGTTTGTGAGTATAATTGGGGTTCATAGACAGCCTTCAACCTTATTTTGTCATGTTAAGTTTTTTGAAGGAAATGGTAAATATAAACAAGAAAGAAATAACACACACTTAGTGATTTTAGATATTTATATCACAATTTTCATGGTTTCAATTTGAGACCAAGAAGGCTAAAAATGATAACTAACATTACAGTATATGGAATGTATCACTATTATGTTTATTTTTCAGTTTTTTGTACCAAACTTGCTTTTTGTTATGCTTTAGGATTATTTTATTATATTTTATTCTATCCTGATTTTAATTGCATTATGATTGCATTTTTTTAAGGATGTTGGTATTTTGGCCTAACCATTGTCTTTCTAAAGTAGCCTATTATAATGAAAAGTCACTCTGTGAGTGAGATGGTGGTTTCTAAATTTGATATATAAATAAAATATGTAAGTAAAATGAAGTAAATATCCATATAATTTTTAATGTTGCAGTGCCTGAGTATTCTCATTCATATCTATCATTAGTTGCATGCATGGTTTCCAGTACAGATAAGAATAATCCAGCTAACTTCAGGTATTAGTTATGAGGAGGAAATTTACTATAACCTACAATAATTAATTTAAGAATTAATCATTAAATTTGCTACCCCACATTTTCTAGAAAATCCTATTAAACCCAGTAAGGTTTACTTCTAAAGCTACATGGAATTGCACTGTAAATGAATTTTCTGAAGAACATGCATTTTATTTAACAACACGTTATATGTTTCAAAAATGCAATCATTTTAAAAAAAATGTTTGAAAATGGTTTTTAAGGCTCACTGCTACCTGTGGTGTTCATATTTATTCTGTTGGTCCTAATATAGCCTCTGGGAGAAAGGGCTTTGCAATATTTTTTTTTCATTGCAACATTTTGAAAAATCTAGTTCCAAAACAGTACTGTGGCTGCATAAAGCATACAAAAATGGTAAACAATGATCTCTATATACTGTCTTCCTTTGGAAAGATGACAGATGAATATTTCAAACTGTACTTCTTAATAAAGTTAGAAAGAAACTGATGAAAACTACATTTAACCTTGGTATAACTTTCCATACATGAATCTCCCTTTAAAAAAAAAACCTGTTTTACCTTCAGATGCTGTATTGAGAATAGTTTCTTAAAGTCTAGACAAATACAAAAATACCCCACAAAGCTTCATTGACATTATTATTAATTATGATATCTGTCCTTCCACTGATATAAATTAATTTAAATGTTATTTCTTTGTACTGTATTTCCCTCAGATAGTTTTGTCTGGAGTTTTTAACCATTAAGGACAATTGTTTCTCATTCTTCATAATTCTTTTTTTAGGAAGATTTAACTTCAGGTATTCTTATGAGGAGGAAATTTATTATAATCTACAATAATTAATTTAAGAATTAATAATTAAAATTGCTATGCAACATTTTCTAAAAACATCCTGTTAAACCCAATAAGGCTTGCTTTTAAGTTACAGAGCTTATTTAAAATAATAGGCTTAAAAGCAGATTTTAAAAAAAGATTTAATAAATTTAGACTGCCTAGTTACCTGGGAGTAAGTCCTTCTAGGATAACATCTGAGTAAATATGTACAATATAAACTATATGGAAATTAGATACAGTAGTTTAAAGGTCTGTTGTGAATTACCTTTTTTAGTAATAGATGATCAAGAAAAGGTCTTATTTTACAAAGTTGCTTCCCAACCCATTTCACAAAAGGTTGAGGCTAGGGATGACACAGTCATCCATTTTCATTCCCTTCTGTTCCATTTTCTTTTCCACTCTGTGTTTTGTGGAAATGCTGTAACTACCAGACAGCAATTTGAGGCAACCCTGCAATACATCAACACAAGAGACAAATACATTTGTTTCTATACAAACGTATTTTCATGCCTGTTTATACAAACATGTTTTCGGCTGAGATCGTGATAGTACAGTATTCATTTTTCCTGCTTTAACCCTCCTGCTAATATTACTTTTTTTAAAAAAATGCACCTTGTTATATTTCTTAAAGGGAAGGGAAGGTGGAGGGAACCCCACCATGGTCTGATTAATGAAGATGACGACATAATGAGTGAAAAACATCGAGGCATTCTGATGATTTGCACGCCTTGGGTTCTCCTCTCCCATTTAATCTTTAATCTTTCAGGCAGGGGCAAAAGATTCACCGCCGTTCGGCGAGGGATGCTGCTCTTCTTTTTTTGGCTGTGAGTGTGGCGGGGGGGGGGCAGTGAAGTAAGATTCAACAGCAGCAGGGAGGAGCTCGCTCTGTGTTTGTGTGTGTGGTGTGCGCGCGTTTGGCCGCCCTGTTTCCTGGTGCTCTGCTCCCTGACCCCAGTGGCAGTCCTTACTCATTGCACTGTTCTCTTCCTTCTTCGCTTCTTTCTCTCTCTCTCTCTCTCTCTCCCCCCCCCCCGTCTCTCTCTCCCCCTCTCTTTCCCCACTTCAAACCGCGGACTGCTCTTATTTTCTCCCCCCTTTTTCTTTTCTTTTCCCTCCCTGCCTCTCTCCTCTCTTTCGTTTCCCCCCCCCGGGATCCTTGGCGGGTCGGAGGTTCTGCCCTGCCTTACACCAGCCGCCCACCTATGCCAAGGTCTTCCTGGCTCTTTCGCTCTCTGTAACCAGCGGCTTCTCGGCAGCGTCGCCCCCCCTCCCCTCATGGATCGGCTCCTTCCCCAGCACTGAAGGCATCCTTAGGAATACACCTCAACCTCCAGGAAAATAAAAAGAGGCAGAGAAGGTAAATCATCCGCCCCGTTCAGAGAGAGAGAGAAGGGGGAAGAGGACTCCCGATGGAAGAAGGGAGAGGAGAAATTACCAACAACAAACACAAAGCGCTGGGTTAGAGGTGCCTTGTCATGTACAAGGAGATCAGAGAGGGCAACCGCGAAACAATAATCAGACTCAAAAACGGGCTGCTGCTTTGCCATTCGCTCTGGGTAGAATGGGGGGTTTAAAAAGGGCTCGGAGAAGGCAAGCTAATTTGCTGATCTGCGCAAGGGTCGCTTTCTTTTGCCTCCTTCTTCTTCCTCCTCCTTCCCACCCTCGCTTGCAATGCCCCCCTCTCTTCTTCTCCTCCTCTTCCTCCTCCTCCTCCTGCCCCCCTCCCGGATTCGGCGTTCATTTCTTGCCTTTGCGGAGCTGGGGGGGGGGCGGCGGCGGTTTGGGAATAGATTTGGCAGAGGAGATTAATTTTGCTCGTTGTTTACTAGCAAGTCTCCGGGTGATCGAGGGTTATAATGTTAAGAGCACGACCGGGGGAGGGTAGGCCAAAGGGAGCAGCATTGTACTCTGCAAGATTGCCGGAGAAAAACGAGGCGAAACGGTAGATCGAGGGAGTGAAATGCGAAGTATTAGTTAGGCTGAAAAACTGAAACGTGTGACTGGCGGGAGAGGAGGACGGCGCCGGGAGGGGCAGGGGAGAAATCGTTTGTTCTTGCCGTATTTCCCCGCTTGCCAAGAGGCTTTCTTTTGCACCTTTTTCTCCCCACCTTCCCAATTTCCATAGGGAAAGAAAATCCGTGGGGGAAAGCTGGGCAAAAAAATAAAAAAAAATAAAGTACTGAATTACAAATGTTGGTTTTTTTTTTTTTACTATAGCTGGAGTTTTCCACGTTTCTTTCACGTTCAAGACACCTACATTTTTCCCTCTTTCTCTCCCCCCCCCCCCCCCGGGCTGCTTTTCCAAAACATGCTTTGAAACCAATGGTCCCCCGAGGCCTAAGGGCACTTGGAAACCTTTGCATTTATTGGGATGTATTCGCCTCCCTGTTTGCAGGCTGTTAATCGCGATTATTATATATATATATATTTTCCTCCCTTGCTCTAGGGTTATGTCATTCCCCCCCCCCCCTGCATCCCTCAACCCGACCGACCTGAAAGTGTCGTAGCGTCGTGAGAAATAGGAGTTAGAGCGATCGGCTTGTGTTTTGGCGAGGAGCGGGGGTGTAGGTTTTGGTCATTGCAGAGATCTGAGTAGGAAAAAAAAACCATGAAAACTTTAAGCGCGCGCCCCCCCAAAGCCATACTTGGGCAGTAGCCCGCAAAAGGGGGTTTTTTTGGGGGGGAGGGGGGGCGAGAGAGACATTGCCCCCCCTTCCAAAAGTTAATAGAAGGGTTGAAAAATGTGCATCTTTCTGCCGAGTGTACTTGTTATGGGTTAGCAGATTTGATCAGGGTTATCGCGCCAGTTTGAAAAGAAAGGGAGAATCAGGTTGGGATGAATGACGTTGGGAAGAGGGGGGAGCGATAGAAAAGGCAGGATGGTGCGCAGTCAAAGCTATTGGCCGCTGATTGTGATCAATCATTCCGAGCCCTGGCAAGAGGGAATGGGAGAGGGAGAGAGGAACCAGCCCAAACGCCCTGCGAGGATTCAGAGGAGTGCAGCCACCTATCCGGGAAAGAAGGGGGGAGAAAGTCCACCCAGCGCTGCTTAGATGGGCATTGGAGTGACGGCCACCAAGAGGTAGTGCGGGCAACCTGGGACGTCTTCCTTGCTCCTGGTCCCTTTCAGCTAAAGTGTCTGGAGGAAATGCATCTTTGCAACAGAGGGAGAGGCTTGACGCTGTAAGGGTTTCTTCTCTAAAGGGTCCCCAAATGCTGCGGGATGCAAGAGGGAATACCGGCAGGGTGGTTTGATGAAGGAAAACTTGACTTTTTACAGGCCGGATGTTTGGGATAATATTTTTCTGCTTAACTGTTGCTTTGATGTAACTCAAGATCCCTTCCTCTCCCAGTGACAGTTTACCTAGCATTAGGAATATAGTAGCATGCTGATTCTGATCGTTGGTATTGCACAAGATTGCAGTGAGAGTGTAAACTTGCAGGGCCAGAAGAGATGGGAAGTCGAAAAGATATTGGGCAAGGAGATAGTGGCTGGCCACTTCTCTTATCTTATCAAGAAAACTTCATAGATGTGACTCTGTGAGTCAGCCAGAGTCAAAGTTGGACTGGAGTGTTCTTTGCCTTCTCTCTCTCTCTCTCTCTCTCTCTCTCACACACACACACACACTTAATCTATAGTCCTCACACTGACAGTGAAATAGGCTCCACTGAGAATGAGACTTGTTTGGGAGTAGATATGCGTTGATATGCATATTGCCTGTTTGCTGCTTTATTTTGCATCAGATAATATAAGCCTGTACAGAGATCTAATATGGGTATTCTTTCCCCTTATCTCAAATATTTCAGGATTTCTCTGGCTAGTGCTAGTTAAAAGTAAAGGTAAACTAACACTCCCAGGTGACGAATTAAATGATGGATTTCTCTTCACTCCCCATGTTATGGATGTTTTTTTCCTCTCAGCAAATAATGGGTTTGGTATTATTTTGTATTATTTTTAATTTTCTATCTTGCCACTGATTAAAAATGCAATCCTTCACAGTGCTTTGTGTTGTGAGACAAAATTGCAGTGTAAATGTTATCAGTGTCCTGCTTTTATAGACTTCAAACTGAACCAGTGAATTCATTTGATCTTGTGGTGTTTTTCCATCATATCAACTATATTCTTGTAGGATGTTGTCATTTTTGAGTTCTTCTCTGAATTCTATAATCATATATGAGATAATACGAGATAATACGGTAATTAAGGGTTGTTGGTAGTTTTTTGGTTATATTAGCATTAAAATGAATACCAAGGTCAAAGCTATTCCATAGTATGTATAACTCCTTTAGAAAATGATTGTTCTAAGGAGAAGAAAAGAATTATATTGTTAAAACAAATTCTTATGGGACGCTAATACCAGCATGTATGTAAAAGTTTTGAAGTAGTTGACTTTGCCTTATATTTTCTTCAAAGAGTTATTCATTAAAGACCACAGCCATTCTCTTTAATATGAGGGCTATTTTGCACTAGAAAGACATTAAAAGAAAATTAATAAAATCAGTCTCTTTTGATATAAAATATAATCTTTATTCCTGAGTTTGATATTTACTGATGGTCATTTAAAAAGCTGTATTTTTCTTCTGTTGAATAGAATGTGAATATAAATGACATATTTCACTTAAGAATTCAAAAAGTGAAGTTCAAGATTTTCTGCATGTGTATCTGTATACTTAAGCCTTAACATTTCCCCCCTCATAGTTGAAAGTTAAATAGAAAATAAATAGAATTGAATTAAGATCTTAAATTCTCTTCAGTGAGCTTTTTATAATATGTAACATTAATTCCGCCAGTTAATGAAAATACAGTGGCTTATCTATTTTTTAAAGGGCAGAAAAAGTATGGGGTTGTATTTCATTAATGTTGTCTTTTATCCAATAGAATATGCTTTGTGTGAGGAAAAAAATTGCTGTGCCATTTCAACATTACTGCCTAATGTACGCCAAGACTAAAATTCTCACAATACAAAGTGTATTTTTTTCCCTCTGAGCTCTCAGGGCTAACATTCTTTTTTAATGACAGTCATTTCTCTAACGGGAAGATGTTTTCATTTGTATTTACTTTTCAGTGCAGTGCAATTATGCAGCTCCACACTGCACACTGCTTTCATAGTTAGTATCTCAAAAGAGAATTACAGTCTTCACTACAGAACTGCAATTGGAAGCAGGTGTTGTATTTTACTGTTATGCAAAATAACAGTAAAATATAATTGTGGTGGAAATTAAGGAAACAGCTGCAAAGTTGGTATGGAGGTTCCTTCATTATAATTTGTAGGCAGTTATCTTGCACGAATAACTGGGAAAATATTTTATGTACTGAATCTTATATACACATGCATACATACATGTTTGTGTGTGTATGTATGTGTGTGTATATATATGTAGATATGTAGATACAACTTAATGAAATTTAAAGAAGTACATTTCATTTGGGTCTATGCCTGGTTGATGGAATTAGGATTTTATTTCATCATCAGGGCTTTTCATAATTTGAAACAAACAATCCTGATTGTAGAAAGGGAGTTGTGAGAGTCCTTAACCTATGTACCATATGGAATCCTATGTAGGCCTGAGGTTGTGTAACAATAAAAGGGAGATGCCCATCATGAAAATTTGTTTCTTGAATTTTGTTCTGAAGTAGAGTTTAAACTTCATTGTATACTCTTACACACTTAATTTTGAATAGTATTTGGATTCAAAGATAGCATCATTGTAGGAAAAGAGCCGTACAATATACAACATGGGACTTTCTGGCTATTCCTAGCTCTTCTCAGTTATAGCAAAAGGGCATATTTCAAGTTTGGAACAGTATAGAGCTCCAAACGCTGTGTATTTTGGAGTTACTGAAAAAGCCCAGATACTTCTTAAAATATATTTTTATCTCACTTTAGAAGTGGATTACACTCCTTCCTACAACATTTTTAAAGATATTTTTTTTTGTAATAAGGTAATGAGGTTTTTTTTCCAATTACTAGATTTGGAATCAGAAATATTATTTTTGTGCTTGATGGTAGGCTTTTAGAATAACTTGGTCCAGTAACCAAGATTGGAAGCAGTGTATTCTCTGATAGCAGTGGGGAGAAAAAAATATTTATCTGAAGAACATGGATTGACAGATAAATATATATGTATTTGAGAATAGAAGTGGGGTGTGTGTGCAGAAATGAATTGTTATAATGTATTTGCCCAAATTTATGTACCTTTGAGTGGGGAGGATTATTTTTAATGAGAATGGTTTGAAAAAAATTGGGATAGAAGACACTGCATCATGTTATTCAAAGTGATCTGAACAAATATAAACAGGAGAAGGAAGTTATATAGGTAAAGTAAGCAGATAGAAATGTGTGACATAGTTTAATCAATTTAAGATAAAATGGCTCATGGTAATAAATTAAGAGTTTTAATCTAGAGTGTACAGTTGTATGTTTTAGCTTCCAATGGAAATATGTTAGAGAAATAGGATTGTAGGTGACAACAAATTTATCCCATGGCTTTTAAGCACTTTTCATTTTGCATTTTAATAATTAAAAAGTAGGCAGCTCTAGTAGGATGTTAAAATATAGTAGAGAGAAGTTCTTCTCCCTTATACTCTTATGTATCAATTCAATTGTCATAATTCACCAACCATAGCCAAGTTAAGTCCAAAGCACCTGGAAGGCAACAGATGGATGAAAGGAGCCCTTAGAACATATGCATTGCCTTGACAGATGTATGGATCATACCAAGGTCCATCTGCTCGTGCAATCTGTTGCTAAAACTGGTCTTCTAGGTACTTCTGTAAACTTGCAAGTGGTATATAATGGGAATGGCCATCCTTGCTTATTTTCTTCAGTCTGATATTGAAGAGCATATTACTTCTGAATGTAGATACCCTGTTTAACTTAAATGACTGATAAACTGAATGTTCTTATTTAACCTTTTGTAGCCTTTTAGTCACGAAATCTTTGTGTTTGCATTGCATTCAGGATGCATAATTCTTGCCTGTTTTGGATTCCTTTCCAGTGCTTTCTCTGGATGATGTGGAATTTGAATATTATAATAAAGAGAAGAGGGGGGGAAAGTATGCATTTTTAAACTTTTTTCAAATTATAACTTTCTAAATCTTTGCTACATTTATCATTAGATTGACGTTGCAAATTAGAAAGTTATATTATCATTATCTTTTCCTTCTAACAGGTGCTATATCTTGGTCTTTTATTTGCCCATTTTTTAATTGCCCCATTTCCAGCTCTATGGCAACTTATGAAATGGAGTCACTGAATGTGATAAATAGCTATAATTGTATTTTGAAATATGGCACATGATTCTGGCAATACATTATTAAAACATCAGTGAGAAATGTAAGGGAAATTCAAAATGAAGAGTATAATTACATTTTATTTGTTTTACAGTAATATAATGTAAGATAACCTACCCATAATGGAGTGTTTTGACGTTTGCCAAAATCAAACTATATTTGCAAAGTATAGAAGGAGGAAAAAGAGGAATAGATGACAACTGTTGAGTGACAAGATACTTGTATGCTAGATTTTTTTAAAAAAATAAACTTGGGTTGCTGTTATTAGAACTGGTAGATTTAAATATAGGAAGAACATAGTTTTAAATTCAATATAAAAATACATTAACAACATTTTATTAGGACTAATAGGGCATGTAAGCAAACATTGCCGCTTGGCATATGAATCAGCAAACTAGGTCTTTTCTAAGATACTATATTCCATTTCCCTTCCTTCCTAATTTTCCATTATGTTCTGGTCAGTCTGCAGTCTGTGATCACTGCAAGCAACCTTAAGCTTCCTTCCCAAAGATTGTACTTTTGAATGCCTACTGATATCTTTCTTCTTGGTTGTGGACAGTTTTGATTTTGCTTACACAAGTATCCATGTTTGGAGATTGAGTTTGCTATGACTATGTATGCTAATGTGATATAGGAAAGATGCATCAAGAAAAATGTTAGGCTGAGCTTAATGTTTTTAGATGGAATTTCAAAATGATAAATGTCTCCATATTGTTGTCCAGAATTCTACAGAGTTCATGAGGACATCTTTGGCTTCCAACATTGGCTGAAACACAATGCTCATTCCTGTCTTTTGCTCTGGAAAGTTGTAAGTCGCTCATGTCTATAAAGAGGAAGCATGGCACATGGAATTCCTTCACAAGGCAAAGTTTCCATTTCTGTGGATGAATACAGCTCAAATCCAACCCAGGCATTCACACACTACAATATTAACCAAAGCCGATTCCAGCCTCCACACGTACACATGTAAGTACAGTTGAGCCATTCATGTTGTCAGTCATTGTGTAACCATCTTCATTGATATCAAAGGGATTTTAAAAAATCATGTCTATCCTGCATTAATTATCTAATTTATCTACTGTATGCTTACAGTGGAGATGTGGGTTTTTCTAACATACATTTTTCATTTATTTTTCAGTATAATTCAGAATAGTTAACTAGGCTAATCTAAACATTCCTAACACAATGACTTAATAATCATATAAGCATTTAAAAACATAAATAATTGGACTTTAAAAATTACTTGACAATTTTGTAGCTTTTACCAGGCTCATGCCTCCAGGCATCTTTGCAGGGATAAAGACTAAAACATTTTGTTTTTAGTTTTTTTTAAAAAGGAGATGATTGAAACATTAGCTATTCTATTGTGTGAACTGCAACGAAGTTGTTTCCAACCCTAAGAATAGGATGTGGAAATATTGCAATTATTGCTGCCCTCTGCTATAAATAAGTCGATCAAAAATGTCCAAAATGGGTTGCATAGTATGTTAGATTCAAAGAGCTCCAGATGTCAGAGACTTGGTTAAAACTCAGTGCAATTTTGTGTGCGAGCTGCAGGCCTTGTAACCGACTTGTAGCTTTATTGATTTCACTGGAACTTGCCAGAGGGACATATTTTGTGAAAATGTGAGCACCCTTCCCCCTCTCTTTGCACTCAGCTGCGAAATAGGCCTAATTGGGACTAATTGTCTCCTGATCACTGAATCCTTTGTCCTCCTTGTTGTAAGGGGAACGTGTGCCGCATGCTGCATTCTTCTGTCAAGAAAGACAAAGGATTCCAAGAGGGCTGAACTATTAATCCCAAGAAATACAAATACTGTATTAAAATAATGTTTATGTCCCAGACTTAAACCAACAAAGGCAGAGCAAAAGGTCTTTTCCTTAGCTTGCTTTGGTTTTGGTATTGTGTCTTCTGAGATCTCACAGCAGAAGGACTTAACAGAGACCAAGTGCTGTCTCATGTATATCTTATAAGTGTGGGTGTGTTATGTATTGTGTGTCCATGCTCCATAAACACATACCATTTTAAAAACTAAGTAAAGTCTTAAATTCCAGATTTCCTTCCCATTGTTTAGTGAATTGTGATCTTTATCAGGCATTTTTAGCTAAGCTTCTTTTTTTCCTCCCGTCTAATGGATAGGTTAAATTATAAAACAAAGGGGCACCTCTTGACCTCACAGTGACCCAAAGCCGAATGGGCTATTTCATTCATTGTGTGGATAATAGCTTTTGCATAGTGAGAATGCTGAAGCATGTTGCTACTTTGAACTCTACTTAGGAGGAGGTATAAAATACCTGATAAGATGTTTTCTATTGAACAATCTTCTGTTGCACTGAGGGTGGTATGCAAGCCTTTGAGATATGCAGAGCTCCTCAGTAAATGGAAAGCTCACATATTTCCACCCATACGAAAAGAAAGGGTCATTGCTAATGCAAATATTTTAATCCCTTTAAAACACAGTTGCCCTTTCATGGACTAGTTTTTAAAAAAAAGGCTTTGGGCACGATATAAAAAGCATGTGGTCAGCATGTACCTTAGAAGTATTTCTTCTACCAGTGGGGTAAACTCTGAATTTTAGAAACATTTGAAATAGGTGTAGTAGGTGTTTGAGTGAATGCAGTTCAAGAGAAAAAAAATATCCAGCTCTGCCTTCATGTTTGTCTTTCCACATGATTTAATAGTTTTGCAATGAGAAAAAATTCCAGGTGTTATTTTAACAAATTGCTTTTATCTGATTGTTGAGTTGAACTGTAGCTACATTTGTTGCACAGAACCTGGCAGTACAATATGCCGTGCAGTTCATTTGTATTACAGAGATTTTTTACATGAGCTTTGAGTTCTCTTTGAAGCTTTGGAAAATGCAGAATGGTGAAATGTTGAAATCCAGTTTTACTTTTAAAAATAGGATATTATTATCTGTGGAAGTGGAATGAGGTTTTCTCTATAATTAGTTGCAAACTAAAAATAAATATCACATTTGTTTCTGGAAATTAATGGCTACATTGATATATCTGTAAGTGCAACATTTTACAGGGATAGATTTTTGTTTATTTGTTAATCAGGTTCACTAAAGAAATCTGCTGAAACTTAAAAAAGGTGTGCAGCTTGTTCTAGAACTGTTCATGAATTCCATGAAGTTGCTTAAGAATAATAATTGAGGAAGACAAAATGTAAGACAATCTCTAGCAGAATTAAAAGATAGAATTTTTATGGTTATTAGAGAAGGTTCCATATATTTTCTGTTTCTTTGAACATGCTTTTTTTTTTTTTTTTTTTTTTGCTTAAGGGGCTTTAATTCAGTCTGTATGTGTTATACTTCTGTATGTTTTCTATTTCTTTGTACATGCTTCTTTTTTGCGCAAGGGACTTTTCTGCTTAAGGGACTTTAACTTGGAGATGTACATACAGAATTGTGTGGCCGTACTTTTTTACATCTAAAATAGAGCTGCAGGAACATGGAACTTTGATAGGTTTTGTTACAGGATTTCTTTCAATGGAATTCTATTGCCATGTTTACTGAGGTACACAACTGAAACTACAAAAGATGGAAAGCGAGCATAAATTAACAGAATTGTTGGTAGTAAATAAAGAAAGCTTCTTGGCCTATTTTTTCTCCTTAAAATAATTTCCTCCCAAAGCTGTACAGATAGTCCTCGATTTACTGCCACAGTTGAGCCCAAAATTTCTGTTGTCAAGTGAGACATTTGTTAAGTTGAGTTTTGCCCCATTTTACAACCTTTCTTGCCACAGTTGTTAAGTGAATCAGTGCAGTTGTTAAATTAGTAAACAAGGTTGTTAAGTCAATCTGGCTTCCCCATTGACTTTGCTTGTCAGAAGGTCGCCAAAGGTGATCACATGACCCCTGAGACACTGCAACCGTCATAAATGTGAGTTAGTTGTCAGGCATCTGAATGTAAATGACATGATCCTGGGGATGCTGCAATGGTTGTAAGTGTGAAAAATGGTCATAAGTCACGTTTTTCAATGCCGTTGTAGCTTTGAACGGTCATTAATCAAACTGTAGTAAGTCGAGGACTATCTGTATTAGGCTATAAAATAAAAATCTTGAATTTGATTAAAAACATAAGGTAAATTTTGGCCCTGTAGTGTTGCAAAGTATTCAAAAATGCTTCCTTAATCACAATTAAGATACTAGTGGACTCAGAAGTTGAAAAAAAACCTGTTGTTGGTTCCTGTATATTTCCGCTACCTCCCTGTTCTTCCTCTATATTTCTGAGTTAATTCCATGAATTATGTACAGGTAGTTCTCGACCAGTGGAACCCCAAATTTACATTGCTAAGTAAGACAATTAAGTTGAGTTTTGTCCCACTTTACAACCTTTCTTGCCACAGTTCTTAAGTAAATTACTGCTGTTGTTAAGTTACTAACATGGTAGTTAAGTGAATCTGACTTTCCCATTGACTTGGTTGTCAAAAAGTTGCAAAAGGTGATTGCATGATCACAGGACACTCTGCAAACATCATAAATACGTTCAAGTTGTCAAGCGTCCAAGTTTTGATCTTATGACCATGGGGATGCTGCAACAGTCATAAATATGGAAAAACTGTCATAAGTCACTTTTTCAGTACCCTTATAATTTGGAACAGTCAGTAAACAAATGGTTGTAAGTCGAGGATACGTGTATGAATTTTAACTTTCATTAGACTTGTTCTTATTGTTATTTCCATATTTATTCACTTATTTACAAAATGTATATCCTATTCCGGTGTTAAAATATATAACATTAATTCAAAACAGCAGAGAATTGTTTCTGCAGAAAAATACTCATATATTTGTTCAGTAGGGGCTAGATTTCTGCAGTTTTCAATGAATATTTATTAATTAATCAAATGTATAGATATAATGAGAAATGACTAGATTTCATAGAGACACATTATTGTACAGTCTTGAAGAGGTTGATTAAAAGTTGGGACCCATGAAACATACCCTATCAACTTTATTATAGATTTCTTTGTTTGCTGACACTATAAATGCTAATGGTTTGCCAATTAATCAAAACTGGATGACAGTATACATCTTTAAATTGTATTTGCCTTTCTAGATCAATCACTTTAGTTCAGTCTGTAACCTGTCTCATAGGCTTGTGGTGAAGTTGTTAGAGAGGAAGATTAAAGTAAAGGGCAATAAACATCCATTTAGCTTATTTGAACAGAAAGCATTTTCATGTGTATGTGAATTCAGGTAAATTTTAGCAAAATGTATAATAAAAAATGTTACACAATAACACATACAATATGGCTTCTGGAATCTTTTTTCCAGTTCCTTACCAGCAGTAGCAATAGAAGGCCGGGTATATATTTTTTTGCAACAAATGAATCTGGGGTATGTGTGTGTATATTTCTGCTGTTCCTTTTTATGTTTTCTGTGTGTTTGTGTATAAGTGGGAAAAGCTGTGTGAGCTGCTTTTACTTTATTCTGAATTATATGCCCAGGTTGGAAAGAACATGAAAAGGAATAGTCAGCAACATTCTAGCTATTATCAATCTACTTTGCCCAGGAATACAAAGAGATTATGTTTCCTGGAATATTTTTCTAGTCTGATCTGGCTCATTTTCAAAGTTGGCCTTTCTTTTGTTAACTTCTCCCACCAATACAAATTTGGTCCCTTTAATTTTCAGTTTTGAGACAGTTAACTATGTTGAATGAAAGTCAAGAGTTTCAAGCACCTTTACATAAATTTCTTTTCAGTATTTCATTAGCTTGGAAAAATAAGAATGGTAGACAGAGAGTGTGGTTTGATTAGAAATTCTTGTATCCCATGTAAAAAAAATGCAAAATATTTCCCTAGGACGGGTAGGCAACCTTGGCTCTTTTATGACTTGTGGACTTCAACTCCCAGAATTCCTGAACTAGCTGGCTCAGGAATAATGAAATGCAGATAATGCAGTTGAACTTTAATTAAGGGTATTTCTTCTGTAAATATGCTTGTTCTGTACTGGCAATTCTAGAATAATTTGACTATCAGATGAGACATGCAGTTTAAAAGGACACTTATTTCTTCTGTAAAGAAAAAACTCAGCAGCACTTTTTCATGTGGCTGCTGATAAAAACAGGATTGCTAACATCATCACCAACGTCCGATAACGGATATGGCAGAAGAAGAAGAAGAAGAAGAAAGACATTTCCCATTGCCTTTCTTTTACGATGAAGAATTTTGTAAAGGAAATAATACAAAATACTGAGAAATCAACCACCATGGATTTCTTCTTGTTATACGTATATAATATGCTGGATTTGGCATTGATAAATAGAGCAGTGAAAATAACTGTGTAAGTAACCAAAAACACATGTGAGATTGATTGTTATATGATTATATGGTAAAAATAATCATAGCAACCTACCTATCATTGGTCACATTGTAGTTATAATTACCAAGCCTGAGAAACTCCTGTAATAATTTTATTAATCTCTAGTGACTTTGAGATTATGATTGGCAAAGATGATGGAAGCAAAAGTCAGTTCTGAAATTAGAAGGGCAATTTGACTTATTAGAAGTAAATTACTACTACCATTCTTTTTACCATTTGACAGTGCAGAAAGGAATAAATAGTCATTCGTGTAATAAAATGAACTTCTGCAATTCCTTAAACATGTTTCATTAAAAATATTCTACTTAGTGAAGTAGAAAAATTGTTTCATTTGATGGGTTTGATGTTACTCTGTATTTTATGTTGCAATTTGTATATTATTTAGTTATTTATGGGTATTTTGGTATCTACTCTTTACAATATAATCTGTTCTTAAGAAAGATCTCTGTTTTAGATGCAGTGAGAGCACAGCTGGATATTGGATATATTATTGTCTATATGGACAATATCATACTTAGTGTCAGTTGGCTTAAAAGTAATTTGTTTCTTCTTGCACATTTGCACTTTTTGAGATTGCAGTTATTAGTGAAGTGGAATGGATTGGTTTGCTATGCACCATGATATACTTTTAATTATATTGTCATATTGAACAGGGGTCTCCAACCTTTCTGGGTTGGTGGCCCAGTGGGACAGGCACCGTTATGTGCGCCTGTGCACACACACAAATGGGGCTGCACTCTGCAAATGGGGCTGCTAGAACTGATGTGACGCTTGCGACTCAACTAGCACTGCTGCATGGTTCGTAGCTCAGCTAGCGCCGCTGCAAGACTCGCGGCTTGGCTAGTGCTGGCTTGCAGCTTGGCTAACATGGGCACGTGGCTCAGCTAGTGCCGGCATGCAGCTCGGGGCTCATGGATCGTCAAGTGCCACTGTGAGGCTCACTGCTTGGCTAGCCCCACGTGAGACTTGCGGCTTGGAGCTCAGCTAGTGCTGGTGTGAGCTCACGGCTCAGCTAGCACCGGCACGAGGCCCGCGGCTCAGCTAGCACCAGTGTGTTGCTTGGTATTCGTGGCTTGGCTAGCACCAGTGTGAGGCTTGCGCCTTGGCTAGCACTGGTGTGAGACTCGGGGCTTGCGGCTCAGCTAGTGCCGGCACATGGGGGCATGAGCATACACACGGGTACGTGCAGTGGCCAGCCACCCACGCAGCCTAGTGGCCAAGAGGCCTTGGCCCCGTAGTGGGCTGCAGCCCATAGGTTGGGGACCTCTGATATTGCATATTTAAATAAAATTTGCCACAAGGAATCACCATATTGTTGTCCAAAATCTATGTGAGCATAATTTGCATAGATTTTTTTTTATTACATAAGTGAACCTGGCTTTCCCATTGACTTGGCTTGTCAAAAGGTCAGAAAAGGTGATCACATGATCCTAGGACACTGCAACCATCATAAATATGAACCTGTTGCCAAGTATCCAAATTTTGATCCTATGACTATGGGGATGCTGCAATGATCGTAAGTGTGAAAAGTAGTCATAAGTTACTTTTTTCACTGCCATTGTATTCGAACAATCACTAAACAAATAGGTACAAGCTGAGGACTACCTGTATAGAAATACTGGTATATTACTATTTGTGGATGAGAACAAAGTTGTAAATCTCAACAGTGATGTCTGCTGTGATATCATCAGAGATACAATTGCAATATAGCCCATCTTGGTGAGATTTTTTTGGTGTATAACATAATGCCGGCCAGAATGGTGTTTACAAAAGGCTTCCTAGTAGTTAGTATTTTCTTCAAAAAAGTCAAATTATCAAACAGCTGTGAGATTACAAATGCTCAAAACAGGAAGAGTGGATAGACTGTATTTTCCTGTGGCCCTTTAGTAGATCAACTGGATTGGGGTTTTCTGGGAAAATGAGTGATTTGTTTTCTGATATTAGATCACTGTTCATTCTTAGATACCACAGACTGTGTCTCCCCAAAAATAAGACCCACCCAGAAAATAAGCCCTAGTCTGATTTTTTTAGCGTGAGCCTAATATAAGCCCTATCCCAAAAATAAGCCCGAGGGGTGGATGTGGCCAGCACAGGAGGTGGCAAGCGCGTGGGGGCTGACGGTATCTGGCCGCAGCCTGCACAACACAGGTAAGTCTGAGCTCTGGGACCACCAGGCCGGCCTTCCAAGCAGAGACGCAGGGGGGAAGGTAGGTGATCCAGATGTACTGTGTGGCCGCCTGGCTTGCGGGAGGCTCGCACGGCCACACCTGCAGCAGGCAGAATCATGGGGGGGAGACAGGCAATCCTGATGCGCCGCTCTCTCCATCCCATTGTTTCTTGGCTTGCCCACAGCCACGCCGGGGCAGGCGGCCGTACGTTGTGTTGAGATCGCCTACTTCCCCCCCATGCCTCTGCCTGCTGCCAGTGCCACCATGCAAATCTTTTGCGAGCCTCTCCAGAGCCAGGGAACCATGCAGCATGGCTGGATCACCTGCCTCCCCCCACACATGTGCCTCCACCTGCTGTTTGGACAGGTAATTGACCTGCGCAAGTTGTGTAGCCCCAGAGTCCACCGGACACAATGGCCCCCGTGCACTTGCTGCTTCTTGTGTGCGCCCTGGGGTGTGTGCCAAGCCAGGCTGATTACCCTGATACCATGTTTTCCCGAAAATAAGCCCTAATGCGTCTTTTGGAGCCAAAAACAATATAAAGCCAGGTCTTATTTTCAGGGAAACACAGTAGATAGACCTTCTCCAGTGTTATTTATCTCCTGCTCCTCCGGGTCTTCCAGTGGTGTGTAGTCAAGTTCATCTGTGCAATTGGTCACCCTCTTCATCTCATTTCTTCCAGCTCTTCCATTGGTCCAGGAACTTTATGTAATGTACTCGCAATATGATAACTGAGCCTGATCATTTATGATGCAAATGAGAACTCTGGGTTGATTTGTTCTATGATGTTTTTGTTGTTTGTTTTCTTCTATATCTATGGTATTCTCAGGAGTCTAACATCAAAAGCATCAATTCTATCCTGCTCTTTTTAAATATGGTTTCCATTGTCATAGAGCATCACAGGCAAATCTGTTGCCTGCATGATTATGATCCTTTTATAAATAGTCACAATATATGAGTATTTTTATAAGACCTTCAAGGCCTTCATTACTACACTACTGAGTGCTAGTCTGCAATGTATTTATTGACTACCATTTCTTTTATTGTTAATAGACAACCTTAAAAGGGAGAAATTATCTACTACTTCACTATATCTTTTTAAGGCTGATGAATCTTCTGTCATTGCTTTGGTCGTCTTCATATTTAATCTCAATCCCATTTTTCATTGTGCCTCTTGTTTTTAATTTAGTAGAGGTTGCCTATTGTTTGCATTTTAATATCATCATTAGCACAGTGTTGGTTATTCATGTTTGTTCCTCCAGTGTGAAAGCCATACTCATCTTCCTGTCTGAGCTCTTTCAATATATATTCTGCATATAGAATGAATATATAAAGAAAGAACATAGTGCCTTGTCTCAGTCCTATGTAGCAGGGTTACCCAATCTGTAGTGTGTCGCTCACTACCAGGCCATGGCCTGTTCGCAACCAGGCCACATGAATGGCGGAACAAATGAAGATGCGTGCACGCACATGCACCTGCCCCTCACACAAAACCATTCCCTCTGCCCCCCCCCAGTGCCAATCCAGAAAGGTTGGGGAATGCTGCTATATAGATGTAGGCTAGTTCGTTTTACTATGTTCAATCCAGTCTGTGGCTTCTTGTCCTGTGTAGAAATTTTTCATGAGAACAATGAGATGTTTTGAAAGTCTCATATTTATTTCTAAGGATACTGTGTAGCTTGACCTGTTTAAGTCAATCAAAAACTTTTCTATAATCAGCAAAGCACATTGCAGGTAGTCCTCGACTTAATGACTGTTCGTTTAATTATCTGTCCACAAAAGTTATAACTGTTGCACCACCTCCTAAGCCTCATGATCACAATTTAGGCACTAAGCATTCAGCTTGTTATTTGCGGTAATTGCAGGGTTTAGTGGTCACAGGATCACAATTTGTGACCTTCCCAGCTGGCTTTCAACAAGCAAAATCAATTAGGGAAGCCAGATTCGCTTAATGATGTAATAACCGTGATGATCCATTTAGCGACCACTGTACAAATGGCAATAAAATTGGGTTCGTTCAAGTGATGACAATTCCAATGTGGTTGTAGCCATAGCAGTAACACTTAGATTTATATATTGCTTCATAGTGCTTTACAGCCCTCTCTAAGCAGTTTACAGAGTATGCATATTGTAAGTTAAAGACTACTTGTATAATCCACATAAATGTAACCTCTTTAGGCTCCTCAATTAATTTTTAAGAATGTAAAGGGATCCTGAGACCAAAATACTTGAAAACCACTTTGGTAAGGTATTTTGGACGTTGACATCCTACTTGTACAGAATTTCAGTATAGGTAGTCTTTGACTTACAACCACAAATTTCCATTGCTAAACAAGACAGTTGTTAAGTAAGCCATTTTACAACCTTTCTTGAAACAGTTAAGTGAATTAATGCTTTTGTTCAGTTAGAAACACAGTTGTTAAGTGAATTTGGCTTCCCCATTAACTTTGCTTGTCAGAAGGTCACAAAAGGTGGTCACATAGCCCTGGGACACTGCAACCATCATAAATATATGCCAGTTGCCAAATGTCCAAATTTTGATCGCATGACCACACTGCAACAATTGTTAAGTGTGAAAAAGGGTCATAACATCCCTTTTTTCAGTGCAGTTGTAACTTTGAATGGTCACTAAACAAATAGTTGTTAAGTTGAGGGCTACCTGCACACACCTTTCACCTTTCTTTGATCTTATTTGAATCAGTTACCACTTGTCCACTGGTGTACTCCTGGTATACCAATTTGAAGTTGGAACTTGTCTTCTGAGTTAAGAGTCTTAGGAAGATTTGGTTTCCGTGTCTGTTCCGATTGCCTTTATGATTGTCTTTGTAATATTGCTTTCAAACAAAATTCCTTCTTCAGATCATTGTCTTTCATGGCGTTAGCCTCTCTTGGTGATTTCTACTGCTTGTTCTAACATCCAGCTTACTTTCTTCTATTTCTTGGTCTTTGGGCAGTTTTTGCTTGCACATTTATCCTGAGCAACCAGGTTGCTGATTTCATTCCACCCGTTCCTCTGGTTCCTGATCAAAAAGGTTCAATATCAAAGCAATCCCTGATTTTTTTCCCTTTAAAAATGGGAGCTGTATGCTCAGGATCACATTGTAGGCTTTCTTCTTCAATTTCAGCTTAATTGGGAATTTACACACGAGTAATTCATTATCTGTCTCAACATCAGTTCCTGGCCACATCTTTGCTTTATAATTAAATTCTCTTCCACCTCCTTGTATAAGTAATATAGTTTGATTCCCATGTATTCCATACATCTATAAAGCTGCTGTGCTTTTTTGGAACAAAACAATATACACAATACTTATATAGATGGGCCACTAGTTCAGCAACCAAGTTATGATGGTGCTGAACGAAGAGGACTTATGACCGGTCCTCAAAGCTTCAGCTATTGCAGTCTTTCTATGGTCGTGATTTGTATCATGTGATCATGAATTGGCAACTGGCTTGCAATTAAAATGTTTCAGTGTCCACATGGTCTCCATTTTTAATCTTCCAACTACTGATGAGAAAAGTCATTGGGGAAGCAGGCAGGAGGTTACAAGTCACTTCTGCTGCTTTTTCACCTACCCACACTCCAAGTGCCTTCTTGCAGCACCCACCCACCCATACTCCATAACACCTGCCCATGGCATACATACACACACACCTGTACTTGTTAGCACCAGTCCATAACACCCACCTGCCAATACTCTGTTGTGCCTTTGGCACCTATGCCCCATAGCATCCACTTGCAGTTATTTATACTAACACTAGCTATAGCCGGCCACGCGTTGCTGTGGCTCAGTCTAGCGTGTGTTGCTTTTATGTCCAACAGATGGCGCTGTTTTTCAAAAAAAGCATGTTTTTACCTGTCACAGGTAAAGATGATGACAGATGATCATCTTCTCCAGCATCTTTCTATATCTCTGGTGTGTGATACAATGCCTATTTTCTTTAGTTGGACAGCTGAGACACCTTTTAACACCTGTATAGTCCCAGCCGGTTTGCTGATCCTTCCCAGGAACATTGCTTTCCCCATCACAATGAGGAAGGTTATTAGCAGGACTTGAGAGAATTCTGTGTAATAGCCATGTAGATTAGTTCCTTTTCTTCTGATGTTTTCTCAGTGGCTGTTCCTCTTTTTGTATAATCTAAACATTTTGAAATGCCGCTCAACTTTTTAAAAACTCTAGTCGGCGTGTGATGATGTCCTTGGTCAGTTGCTTTTATCATAATGTTAGAACTCTTTCAAGAACGTATAAGCACAGCTGAATTTATTTTCAGAGGAATACGGAATTAATGAATCTTTGTACCATTTGAAACATATTATCATTTAATTAAGGGAAATATTATTAGTGTTTGATAAAATAAAGATTGAACTTCTGAGATGCCTAATTAGTACATTTGAGAGCCTGCAATATACAAGTTTTTGTTTTAACAGACAGCTAATGATATAAAGCAAGAGTTCAGGTTTCTAACGGTTGTTTGGATTTGTTGTTAGATTATTTTATTCTGCTTTTATCATTATAATAAACAACTCAAGAGGATCATACCTAATATTCCTTCTTCTATTTTACTCACAACAACAGCCTTGTTGTAAGGGGGATTGGGCTGTAGGAGAATGATTAAACCAAAGTTTACCCAGCTAACTTTCACACCTGAGGAAGGATTAGAATTTACAGTCTCATGGTTTCTAGCTTTGGGGCCTTAACAAAGTAAAATATATTGCTTAAAATCATACGTGGTAGCATAGTGGCTAGATTGCAGGAACTCTGCCCACAGCCAGGAGTTCAGTCCTAACTGGCTCAAGGTTGACTCAACCTTCCATCTTTCTGAGGTTGGTAAAATGAAGACCCAAAGCACTGTGGAGCGGTACATAAATCTAAGTGCTATTGCTATTGCTATTTATGATGAAATCTATCAGATCATTAATTTGTTAGGACATGGTAACTTCCTTTGACTTCAAACAGAAACACCAGGTGTGAATTACCTATATTGTTGCATTACTTCATTCTAATATGACTATATTAACTGGAGATTTAACATGATGCAAAATTCAGAACAAATGCCTTAGGTAATATCACGTATATTATTAGTGTTATCTAGTGTGCCAGTGTGGTACATATTTCTGAACAGATGGTGTAGTCAAGAAAGCTGATTTTGAAGGTTACCATTTGTTTGCCAACATGATGTTCACAGTTTCTTCGGAACTCCCAGAAACCTCCAGGCTGGCTGCTAAAGCATCCTACCCTTGCAAGTATCATCATCGTCATCATCATCATCATCACTATCACTCTTTTATGTATCGGAAAGCCAAGTACTGCATCTTAGCTGCTCCAGCATTCTTCTAGCTGCCTTAGGAACAAGATGAAAGAGGATGGAAGGGGGTAACATTGCAGGAGCTTACAGTAGTTTGTAGCCAATCTATAATTTCAGTGAAAATAAGGTTGTTAATTTATACTAGTGATGGCAAACCTTTCAGGATTGATGTGTCAAAAATTTGGAAAATGCCTAACTTGACCCTGCTGTTGTGTCACTCGCACGCACGCACACCCAAACAAAAGAGAAAGAATTCTCTATCTGCCCCCGAAATAAAAAGATGAGCCTATTTCAATATCCATAAAGGAACAAACACACTTAAATGCTGATCTTCAGACTTATCAATTTAAATTTGGCCGAAGGTTTTCAGTTATACCATTGACATATTTCTGATTTTCCACGAAGTGGATGAAATTGGTCCTTATATCTGTAAGAGATTGTTTACAGCCTGTAAGGCTGAATTGAATTCTATATTTAGAGATCAAATACAAATGCATCTGTAGTGCTGTTGTTTTCTGGTTTTGATCTTACCGGTTTTTAATTCATTCAGATTTTTAAGTGTGAAGAACTGATATATCCAGAATCAAGAACATAGACAGAATGTGTCACAGATCTATATCTTTCATTTTATAATTAATCATAGATAACATCAATATCAAAGGCTTCTTTCATCTTGAGTACAGCAATATTTTCTTGAGGATGGGGATTGGGGGTGGGAATTCCAAATATTAATTACATTTGTACGTTTTAGCAGTTTTAAAGAGAGTGTTTTGGTAGACAGTATGAAAAATGGATACAAAAGTCATTTTATTTCGCGGTTCTGTTTCAAGCATTATGGCATTCACATTTGCCAGTGCTGAGCATTAGCACAGTTTCAAAGTAGTATTTGCCCCTGAGACATTGAAGAAGGTAGTGCTTGAAAAAGCTCCATCTTTTAGGCCTGGGTAGATTGTCTTGAAATGGTTGAAGTAGAAAGATGTTTCGCTTGAATTCTGTAGCTTGCAAGACTGCTGATCATTAGGAATGTGCAAACTCACCATTTTGGGGATGGAACATTACAAGTACAACAGAGCTATCCATTTGGCTTCCAGAATATGTCTGGATCTGGTTGTTCTGGATATTTGGTAGATTTTGTCAGTAAAAATTTCAATTTACACTGCAATACTTCAAATCACCTCAGGTTGTAAAGAATAAAATAACATTGAATACAACATGTAACACTGGCTTATGTTGTTACATTATCTCGATTTTTCCCTTCCATGGATTACTTTAGTTCTGTTCTAGTGATTATTTGAATTGTCATCTTCTTTTCTTTAGTAAACTCTAGAATAGGCCTGCACAACATGTGGCTCATCTAGCAGCTTTCGGCAGTTTGTCAGCATTTTTTTTTAAACTGATGAATTTGATAAATCTCTCTCTGATGTTCAGTAATTGGGGACACTATCACTAATCACTTACTGATTCAGGTGCCATCAATATATATTAGATTTTTTTGCCCCAATCTGATGTACTTTATATCTGTTTAATAGTATTTACGGTACTTTCCAATTCAGTGCCCATTGCCCTGGTTTAGAAGGATTTTTTGAATTCTTTGTTCTTGATATAGCTATCCTAAATAATTTACTATAATCAACTTCTAAATTCCAAATGGTTTGATAACAAGATAAAAAAATACTAAATGTGAGAAATTAGAGCTATTCTCCAGCATGAGGGATGGATAATCCACTTGATTGGGTTTCCTGAAGTCCCTTGTACCCAATAAGACTAAGTCTGAGATAGCCACGCCTCCTGCCTGTCCGCACATGCCCAGTTCTGACTTAGTCTATACCCAGACAAGGCGTGTTGTTTCTCTGCTCTCCAGACTCAGGTTTTATTTAACTATTTTGGATATTTCNTGCAGGGCTTTCTCCACGTGGCCGACATCCGCCATTTTGTATGGTGGCCTGCACTGCAGGGCCGGCGCGGGACAGCAGATTGGTCCCCACGTGACTGGCGGTCGCCATTTTGCATCATTTTTGAAGAATCTGGTGAAGTGGGTGGCTGGTTTAGTTCCCCCCCCTTGTCTTTTGGGGAGGGCAGAACCAAGTAAAATAAGTCCCCCTGTGGTTCCCAGCCTTACCTATGTGACATTGCCTCTGGCAATACGGATTTTACTCCTTTTTTCTCAGACTGATTACCTTGTCTTTCATTAGGACGTGGGCCTTAAATGTGGGCTTTGTCCCTAGCCTGTTTGTTGTTGATCCATCCTCAGACTTTGTTCTGAAGGGTCTCAGGCCTAATCCTTGTTTTGGATTGATCACCAGAATTAATATTTCAGCCTTCATCAAGCCCATCCTCAGTCTTGTGCTGAAGGGATAGAGGCTGTTGTTTCTCCTTGGCAGGGGGGCCGTTTTTGGTTCCGTCCAGCCTTTGCTACCTGGTTATCCCACCCTCAGACTTGTGCTGAAGGGATTCAGGTTTTTGTGCAAGGAGTTCATACTGGTTTTCCAGTCTACTGGTTCTTTTCACTTGATACAACTATCTTCAGTATTGAGCTGAGAGATTTAGGGACATAATCTCCCTGATTGAATCTCAGGGGCGTTTTTCACTGGTTGTCACCTGTCCATTCAACACTATTTTTCTCTTGCTACCTTTTCAGTCTCACTTATAGATCAGTAATGGCGGAAGAGTCACAGCCCGATCTCGCTCCGGCACCTACCAGTCCTCCTGCTAAGCGAGGGCGCAAATCATCAAAGACTGAGGCAGCAGACAGGCTCAGGGCCAAGGCAAAAGCTGTCTCAAGTAAGGCTCCATCCAAAAGGGCTGAAAAAGACGCAGCCAGGAGACATCAGGCTCTTGAGAGACAGATATCCAGGGCTCAAAAAGCTGCTTTGCCACAGCAGGTACCGGTTGTCCCTCAACCTCCCGGGGCTTCTCC
>NW_015386126.1:183976-209795 GCF_001527695.2 Protobothrops mucrosquamatus | reverse complement strand
GGGTCTGGAGAACAACACGCCTGACTTTGTCTGTTGCTTCGCCTCCGTCAGAACTGGGCATGTGCGGACAGGCAGGAGGCGTGGCTATCTCAGACTTAGTCTTATTGGGTACAAGGGACTTCAGGAAACCCAATCAAGTGGATTATCCATCATCATGCTGAGAAATGGCGTTCAGGTAAGACCAACGCCCCTTTTCTTTTCTGATGGATGAGGGAAAATGTTCATTTGCTAGAGAATTTCAAGAGAGTTATAGTCATGACTTAATAATAGTAATGCAGAATTTTATACAATGGGATACTGTGCAGAAAGAAGAAAGGCAAGCTTCTGGAATTTTGAAATATCGCTTATTTATAACTGAGGCTCAAAACACCTACAAAAATAATTATTTTTGAACCTCTCCCTCTTCCTGTTGAGCAAAGTACAACTAGCAGTGTTATCTTAATATTATTCATAGTGACACAAAAATTATGCTAAATGGAATAATAATAATAATAATAATAATAATAATAATAATAATAATAATAATAATAATAATATGATGATGATGATGATGATGATGATGATGATGATGAATGAATGCTGAAGTCACTCATGAATTTGTTTTAAGTAATCATCTTAATTGAGCAGAATCCAGGCTATCATGGGAGAAGTAAATGAACAAGGCTGCGATTTTCAATTATGTTCAAGAAGTAGACAGTGACCTTTTAACATAGAAGGAGCTATATAACTTGGAAGGTGTTATTTTTCTAGGGAAAATATTAATATCTCATTTCAATCAGCCTTGAGGACAATATATTTTGACCTCCTTTTGATATATTTTTCTTTCTCTGTGACGTTTCCTTATTCTGAAAAATAGGTGTTTTGAACTGTATGTTTAAAAAAGCATACATAATTGTCTCAGAACAAAACATTGCAGTTCTGACATTAAACACATAAATTGGATAACTTGGTGCCCACCCTCTGCCCCAAGCATCTTTTGTGGGTCATAATTTGACAAAACAAAAGAAATGTGGATTGGAATGTATTGGTAGGGCATATTGTATTGAGTTCCTTTAAGAGAAGACCTTGCTGCTTTCTGTTTATATGCTACCAAAAAAAAAAAGAGAATTAAATGGGCAAGATCACTAGGGTCAGCACATCATTCTGAAACATTAACCGCTGTATCAAGTTTGTAGGGAAGTAATAGCATTATTACTGTACATCAGTTTCAGTCTATCGTACGGAAACTACAAGGCTAAGCTAGCTAGTGTTGTTCTGCTTTGCGGCTGAATGCAGTCATTGTGGTCTACCAGGTACTTGACAACTCTCTATCTTATTTTTGTAGACCCAGACAGACAGCAAAACCAGGAGCTTTAAATAGCCTCTTTGTGTTCTGCTAGTGGACCACAAGTTCAGGCTTGGCATAAATATAATTCATCATAATACAATATTTGTATGACTAGCCCAGGTTTGCCACAAGCTTTTGAAACTAAATAAATCAATTGAAGGCCATATCTTTGTAAATAGAAATGTATGCTTATTTATCTTTGCCCTGAGGCATAGCTACATGTAGTTTTACAAACACTACCAGTAATCAGTAATTCAGATATATTGTTAAGATTTGCTGAAAAAAATTCTTAAAATAAGTACTTCCAGACATTTAACGAGAGTTCACACTGCCATCACAAGCTTTTTGGATTGTCTGAAGATTGCTGTATATATTTATATGAAGTATCTAAACTAGTTTGTTTCCTAGCAATGCTGTCCTTATAATGAAGCAGCATGAGTCAAATACAGCAGTAGAAGTTTTTAGACACACTGTGAAAATTAAAAGATAATAATTCTCTGGAGTATTATTTTTTGCACTGTGACCTTTGATTGTGTATTGCCAGGCTGCTTTGCATAGCTGCATTTTAACACAGCCACAGTGTTAATGGGGGGGGAAAAACACGGTCTTTGTTCATCTCTGAATTTGATATGTCAGCTTGGCAACAAAACAAAGACCTTTAACTCACAGTGTTGTCACTATTTGTTTTTAATTATCTGCTATTATAAATTCTGTGTCTTGGAAAGAAAAAAACTTATTTGGGCACACATTCATAAATAAATGCAATTTTAATCGATGAAAAAAGTCATTTGTCTGAAGAAAGTAGTCATTCAAGTATATTTAGACTGGAGTTGGTTATATCTCATTAATGGGAAGAGAATTGGGGGGAAATCCTTAATAATATAGAAATGGTCAAGATTGAAAAAATGGATGCTGGTTTTTACATAAAATTGGCTTCAAAATGAAATATTTGTGCACTGGTTTTTAATGAGTATGTACAGTATGCACCTAAAGTTTTGCTTTGAAATAATTTATAAAAAAATAAAACTGAAGATGATTCTAATTTTAAATGTAATTGATTTAGCTCTCTGTATTTTATAAGATATTTATCTTGCTGAGGATAAAATTAAAGTGTGTCTGATCTGGAAGCCTTTGAAGTCAGTAAAATGTTACCATTCAGTATGGATTGTAGACAGAATGCCTTTCGTAAAAATTGTAAATAATTACATTTCCTTCATTTCTTGAAGGACAATTTCTTCCCAGTGTCACATTAGACAGAAAAACAGCTGTTTCATTTTGGGGTGTGGAAGGGAATGGAAGCAGCTCCCTCTTCCTATCTAATAAAACACTAAAAGAATGCAGTGAAATAGCAGGTGGACTAAGCAGGAAACAATATGAACATAAAATAAAAAATTGAACAATTGATTGTAAAAAAAAGATATGATCTAGCCAAATTCTGGCAGTGGTAATTTGAAATTCTTTTATTGCTCATAAATACATTTGAAAACAAATATGTTATACATTGGAGCAAGTGATGTGGCTTAATAGTAGACGTCTGATGTTTAAACCTGTACTGATGGTTATTATAATGTAAGCAAAAGTGATTTTTCACTTGATAGCGAAATGTGGTACTATTTCATAAAGGAAACAGAATCTCAGAATATTGATCAGGCTCATATATTACCTATTCAATATATAGTGACAGGACATGAACTGAAGTTGAGGTAACAGCTTCCTGAAACTAAGCAATTCAATTCTGGTCATTTCATCAATCTGAGGCCATTTGATAATTTTATGAACGTGGGAAGATATGAGTTTAGGGATGGGTTTATTTTAGTGCTCAGATAGGGAATTAATTTATTCCCCAAAGATGTCAGAATCAAATAAAATTCCAATACTGAAAATGATGGCAAAGAAGAGCATATTGGTGCTGCATATTTTCTTCATCAATAAATTACATAGATCTTCTTTAAGGCTTTTACTGCTAAGATAGACTTCTTTGCATGTTGTCTGAGTGAAAACTTGATTAATATTAAAATTAGGAAAAAATTATTAGGCAAAGCTGCCTCAGTATCTCAGACACCTCTGCAGGAGAAAAAGTATACCTCTGACATGTTTCAGGGCCCATGTGGCAAAGCTGTGGATCATGTAGAATTCAGGAGTATCCACAAAGAGAAGTTCATGCCTCTTGCAGCGAGATTTACACATCACTGCAGTATTGGGCAATTAAATATTCTAGCTGTTGAGTAACCTTTAGACTTAGTGGAACACTTGAGCTTTCTACACCTCCTAATTTGAGGTTGTGAAATTACTAAACTGCAGGACCATCAAGGTGTTACCACTCAGACTAAGAGTTCAGGGAGGTTAAATGTAAAACTGCAAAGTTCTTTGTTTCTGCATTCCCAGGTATTTTATTAGTTTGCAAAAATGGCAGATGTAATTAAAACACTTGGTAGACGGGTAAGCATTTCCCCTAGTGTGAAACTTTTGCTTTTGTAATGGGGAGGTTGCATGAGCCCACGTGTGCAATTTAAATGAGCCTGTGTTCCACTTTATAAATATGCACTGGAAGCAGGAGGAAAAAAAAAACCTGCACACTCTCTCAGGATGCTGTTAAGGCCAAGCTGAATCTCATTAGGGCTGACTTCAAAGTTCAGTTCCGCATGTCCATAAAAACAAGTGTAAATTATCTTATGTGAGCCTGCTGTTAGCAGTTGCACTGTTACATTATGCATGATTCCAGACTATACATAGTATAAGCATACTGCACTATGTTCCATTAGTGTTTTTCATTTTTATGCTAAGCCTTGCAGCTTAGCATTTTATTGGTGTTATTTTGGTATAAGACATTATTCCAGATATTATTTATTTACTTTTGCACTTGCTGTTAATATTGAAACCAGACACATATAGGACCAGTAAGATTCCTTAGTGGGTTACATTATTAAAAAGTAATAACTCAAACAGGGCACTCTGCTTTATTGACAGTTTGACCTACTTTCGTATTCCAGTTTAAAGATTGCTCCTTTGCAATGACTGTGTTCAGGCTGGATCTAGTAATGCTTCCCTTGACACCACATTGAATTCCTTTCTTTATATTTATGAAATTAATAAAATAGCAGCTAGAAACTTACTAATGCACATTTTAACTAGTGTACAGATTACTGTCCTTCAGTAACCATGGAAATGCTCAAAAGCAGAATGTTTGAAATTAACATGATAGTGTAGAGTGATTTTTAATGTGAAACTTTTAAATTGTGTTTAAAGTTTATGGACACACACAAATAGAACTCTTTTGTTTTAGGCTTACCATCACTTTATTTAGCATTTCTTGCCTCAAAGACATTTTCCTAAACCTAAAGACAACATTATTTATACAAATAAAACGATTGAAAACAAAATACAGTTCAGTTGTTTTATTCATATGTAATTATTTTTGCCTTGTTTCTCTTTTCTCTTAAAGCACCAGTTGTTAATGCAGCTCTTCTGGAAAGCAACATTTATATTGGAAGTGGCATTTATCTCAGAATAACTTTAAAAACACTAGTCAACATATTGCAATTTTATACATTATTTTTCTTATTTCTGATTGACTAATGCACATCTGTATAAATTTTTTATTTACACATAATTAATAATGTTATTCTGCTTAGTTTCCTCCCTGTTTCCCCCTCATTGCCATTTCAAATGTTTCCTCTCTGCTGGATTTCCCAAAGGCTTCATTTAACTGAGGAATGTTTTCTAGTAAAAATTGAACAACATAGTACGGTAAGAATGAGCCTTATTTGAAGTTTCCCACCAGACCTGCTTATAGTGTTAGAAGCGAAACCAGAATTCCCAGCTGCTATTTTGATAGCCAAGGACCACCTTAGATGGCAATTGTATAGCCATCTTTTGGTTTTATTCTTGACAAGCTCATGTATCTTATTGTTTTACAAATGTCATTATTGCAGTACCTTATGTTTTTTTAAACAAAAAACAGGAGAATAGGATATTGAAAAAAACTCCTATTTTTTGTATCACTTTTCTAAATGTAATGTAACTTGGAAACTTTAGTTGTTTATTTATTTATTCCTCAACTTTATGTCTATGCATTTTCATAAATGATGGGCTGCCATTGACAAGGCATCAGTTAACCCGTTAACATTATTGCACAAAGAAGAGTTAGGCCTCTGTTACTATCCTAATCAAATGTTTTAAATACTCAGATTTCTCTGGAGGAGAAAAATAGTGTGCATCTGATTAGTCTGTGTTTGGTAGAAACCTGCAATTGTGAATGGTGTGGGTCATGTCTCCAAACCAGTTTGGTCTAGTGCAGGGGTAGGCAACCTTGACTCTTTTATGACTCGTGGACGTCAACTCCCAGCACAGCTGGCTCAGGAATTCTGGGAATTGAAGTCCACGAATCATAAAAGAGCCAAGGTTGCCTATCCCTGGTCTTAATGGTTAAAGTACCAAGCTAGAAGCTAGGAGACTGTGAGTTCTAGTTCTGCCTTAGGCATGAAAGCCATCTGGATGACTTTGGCCCAGTCACTCTCTCTCAACCCAACTTACTACGCAGGGTTGTTGGATTGTTGTTGTGGGAAAAATAGAAGGAGGAAGGATTTGATATGTGTTTGCCACCTTGAGTTATTTATAAAATTAATAAAGGCAGGATATAAATAAACAAACCTCTCCATTGTTGAAAATTCAGTTTATTGGACACTAGTGTTGTTCTGGTTAAAAACAATGTGGATTTTATTTATCATTTCGACTTACAGGCAGTCCTTGACTTACAACAATCCATTTAGTGACCATTTGAAGTTACAATGGCACTGAACACAGTGCCATTGACTGTTTTTTGTACTTATGACCATTGCAGGATCCCATGTCACATGATCAAAATTCAGGTGACCAGCAACTGACTCATATTTATGACCGTTGCAGTGTCCTGGGGTCATGTGATCACCTTTTGCTACCTTCTGACAACCCAAGCCAATAGGGAACCCAGATTACTTAACTATCATGTTACTAACTTAAACAACTCCAGTGATTTAATTTGTGGCAAAAAGGTCGTAAAATGGGGCAAAATTCATTTAACAACTTTTCGCTTAACAACAGAAATTTTGGGACCAATTGTGGTCATAAGCTGAGGAATACCTTTATCCGAATCTGCAAACAACAGGATATTAATTTGAAATATTGAGCAGTCAATATAATAATATGTAACAAATCCAAATGTGACAAAATCCTTTGTGATGATATCATATCCTTAATGAATGGAAATAAGGGATCCCAGTCTGCATCTGTGATATATAGTACTTCTGAGATATATCATAAAGGGCATAAAGATTACAGGAGCATGTTTTAGAAAATTGACAGCTTTCATTAGAGATAGGAAAATGGAATGGATATCTTACCTAAACAGAAAAATCCAGCCATTGTTATAAATTCCATTTATATTTTTGTATTAACACCAGAAACAGCAATTCCTAAAACAGCTCAAAAGAGAATATAAGTAAAGTTTTCTTATTAATGAATTCTTATTGTGAAAAAGAAGAGGAGCAGAATGAATTGATTTAATTGAGCTTTCCATTTTTGTAAGATAAAACATCTTTTTTTAAAATTGCAAATTTTCTTCTTGACGTTTGCTGCTCAACATATATTTTGAAATGTGTGTGTGCTCTTTATATATAGCAACTCCATTCATGCCAAATGCCTCTCCCTGATTAGGGGAAAACTAGTTTTGGACTAGTTATTTTTTTTTTTTTTGACCCTTGAGAGAAGCTGTTATGCAGAAAGGAGATGGACCATTCTTCCTCTCCTAGCACCGTGGTGGTGAACCTATGGCACGCGTGCCACAGGTGGCACGCAGAGTTCTCTCAGTGGGCACGCGCGCCATCACCCCAGTCCTAGGCCTTCAGCTGGGTTTTATAAAACCTTTTCACTTTAGGCCTCTGCCGCCATGTGCAAAAAAAAAAAGGTTCAATCAATCAATTTCAACTTCTCACGGGAAAAAAAAATCTTGCAAAGTTGGAATTGATTGATTGAACTTTTTAGTCCCACCCAATCTGCCATTCACCGCAGCCACGCCCATCCAATGGGCCACACTCCTCACCCAATTGGCCAAACCCACCCAATGGGCCATGCCCACCCGGCACCCGACGATACATAAGTGGGTTTTGGGTTGCAGTTTGGGCACTCGGTCTCTAAAAGGTTCGCCATCACTGTCCTAGCATCTCACTTGGTTTTGGCTTTATAAGATCAATAACTTGCTTCTTGTGAATAGATCTTCAGTTTAACAATACTCCCATATATTTATGTCAAATAAAAATGCAGTTTCAGATGTATTTAACATACCGTAGCTTAATTATGTTTTAGGTATTACTAAAATTATAAAATCTTCCTCAATGGCACATAGTCCCTTGTAAAGATATAGGTTTAACATTTTCAGACTCCCAAGATATAGGTTTAACATTTTCAGACTCCCAAGATTATTTGCTTAGTTATTTATTTAGTCTATATTTAAGGCCGGCATTTATTTATTTACTTATTTAGTGTATAAGTACAGGTGGTCCTTGACTTACAACCTTGACTTACAACCACAATTGAGCCCTGAACTTAGGTTGCTAAGTGAGAAATTTGTTAAGTGGGTTTTGCTCCACTGTTGTAAGTCAAGGACTACCTGTATTAGAAATGTTATTTTCAGTAGTACAAGGCTTTGATGTAAAATAGTTTTCTGGGACAAACGCACCTTGCAGGGCTTAAATGCAGTTTAAGGAAATCCAAACTTTTCTTCAGAAATTATTTTGACTTGGCAAAGTTAAATATCAAAAACTGACAAGACTGGCACACCTCCAATTATTTAATGAAAGGGAAATAAGTAAACATGTTAACATCCCAAGACCAATATGCATTTTCTAGATTAGGCTAATAGTATATATCTATTTTGGTTGCCAGATTGAATTGTATTAGGTTTATTCATAATTTTACTGTTTTACTAATTTGTGAAACAACACATTACTAAAAGTGAAATTGCTTCCCAAAACATTAAACTATCTACCAAGTCTGTTATGTTACATATATACAAAGCATTCTGTAATATATTAATAAATACTGAATTCTCTAGCTTTCATTTTTTATTCTATAATTTAAAAGCATGTTTGATTGTACTCAGATTTGCTCCTTTTAAGTTATTACTTGTAATACATTTCTGTAGTATTGTTTATGTCCCAACATTAAGTCTGGACAAGCAAGACAGATAACAACAGATAATATGTAGCAGTGAACCTGTATTGATGCTGTAGGACTGCTAATAGAGCATGAAATAAAATCTGGCCAATGGACATTGGAAGTCAGATTCTCCATTGCAGCAATTGATAGAAATATTCCTATTCCAAGTTTGGCAGGTCATGTGGTATTCATGTCACACTGTCTCTGGGGAAACAACCCAGGCAGTTGTAAAGTGATTTTTCTGAATGGAGACTAGAGAGCTAACACTGAGCAGCTCTTAACTTCATTCATGGTTTATAAAGCTTTACAAGTCACTCTATAGCACTTCTTCTACTGTACTTCCAGCATTCTTAATTGAGAACTTTTTGCCTTCCAGGATTACATCAAACATTTGACAAGCAATTTCTCACCCCACCCCCACCCCCATGATGAGGCCTTTATCACCAATGGAGTTCAGACAATATCAAACATTGACAAGCAATTTTTGTGGAGAATATCAGCAAATTCTGCATACCTATATTGCTTTGTACACATGTGGAATATTTATGGTTAAAAAAATCAGCAGTGTAATATTTATTGATTTATTGGCTATATATTTGTGTTCATTTTATGCTATCAAAAATAGAATTAATGTTAAATTCAAATTAATGCTAGTTCTTTGATAATGTGGCTGAGAGATAAGGAATGTACAGTGGTCCCATATTCCAGCAACGTTAAATTTTTGGCTAAACATTTGGCTTCTATAAGCATAGTAAATCTCTCTGCTCTTCAGTGTTTTCAGCCCAATATGTTACATGGACATGCTCATAAGATAGAGAATAATAAGATAAAAAGTCTGAAACCCCTGCTATTCTCCCCTCGTAGTTTATTTATCAAAGATCAAGGGGAAAGTAATGTACTGGATCATGTTTATATATATTCTGTCATCAGGCTCTGCATGAATAATTGTCGGGCATACTGTTGGTGGTGGGGTACTCTAGTTAGTTGTTATAAAGAAGGCTTTATGTGTGTTTCTGGCTGTAGTTAAGTGCTAGCCCATATTTTAGCAACCAAATAAAAGTCTACCTGAATTTCACATGTGCAGGTTTTGAACTTGAATGCTATATTGTATATATAGAAGAAATAAATAAATGACGGATGCAAGATCAAAGGCGTTTGGCCCAAATATTCTGTGGCCAACTACCATGTGAATAACAAAGTGCCTCTTGTTATTCCCTTACGTCCCAGAAATGCTCTATAGGATCCTTCAAGATTACAAAGCAAATTTGTGAAACCAATATGCAGAAGTTACAAAACTTGGAACATTTCCATTCTGCTGGTGGATGGTTGTCTCTAAGTGAACAGACTACTGCATACAAATCAAGTGCCTGCCTAAGTGTTTCTTAACCATGGCCATTTTAAGATGCACAGACTTCCATCCCAGAATTTTCAAGCCAGCATGCTGGTTGGAGAATTCTGGTAGTTGAAGTCCATACATCTTAAAATAGCCAAGGTTAAAAAACACTGATCTGGATATGTATTAAGGTGGTAACTTTCAGAAATATGAAATGGAGTATATTATCAACACATATAGTACAGTCAAGCTTCACGGCTAGTTTGTGTGTTTTATTAATTTTTCTGTGGACTTCGGACATCTTATGATTTTTTAGTGTACTCATAGCTTTGCTTGTATTTGTTGAATATTTCTATCTAGTAGAAATTCAAACAGACTTCTGAAGTTGGCTGATTACTCATTGCCTATATATTTCTTTGTCTTGTAAATGCAGCTGTTGAAACAATTTAGATCAGGGGTCCCCAACCCCCAGTCTGTGGACCAGTATCGGGCCGTGGCATGCCAGCAACCAGTCCGCACAAACAAGCAAATCCCCACCCATGAGATGCAGGTAGCACACAAAACCATGTATCCTCCAGTCCGTGGAAAAACCTCTCTCCACAGAACTGGTCCCTGGTGCCCAAAAGGTTGGGGAACCTCTGCTTTAGATCTCTCAAGCTACATTTGAATTCTTACTTCCTGACCAAGCAATGTCCAATAGTCTAGTCTATGATCATTTGGAAAATTCCCAAAGAACTTTAGATTTCCAGAGAATTCCAGACAGATGATGATTACTAAAATCTTGTATTTGCAGGATATCAAGTGATTGTACAAAGAGTTAAGCAAATAATCAGAGATCTACTATCTTGAAAGGAGGATTTAGAAATGTAGGACTACACAGCTACAACAGATAATATGTTGTCAAATACTGTAAAAATCTGTATGTCAATCTAAGTACAGGGTTCCTGTGCTGATCTGCAATTTATGTTTCTAGAAAAGCAGCATAAATACAGTGAGACATATAGCAAAATGTATGTAATATAGAGCCCTTGTAAAGGCAAGGCATGAATACATGTATACACTTAACGTATACACGTTCTAGTTCAGCATAGAAGATCTTTCTTCCATATTATTTCCAGAGTGTGGAATATACTCTCATTTAAGCTACCATTGAGCTTTTAGCAATAGCAATAGCACTTATATACCACTTCATAGAGCTTTACAGCCCTTTCTAAGTGGTTTATAGCACAGATCCCCAACCTTTTGGGCACCAGGCACCGGTTACGTGGAGAGAGATTTTCCCCGGACCGGAGGGGGCGTGGCTTTGTGTGCTGCCTGCATCCCACGGATGGGGCTTTGTTTGTGCGGACCAGTTGCTGGCATTCTGCTGCCCGGTACTGGTCCACAGACCGGGGATTGGTGACCCCTGGTTTACAGAGTCTGCATATTGCCCCCAACAATCTGGGTCCTCATTTTATTGATCTCGGAAGTATGGAGGGCTGTGTCAACTTTGAGCCAGTCAGGATCAAACAGAGTTGCAGAAATAGCCTATAATACTGCATTGTAACCACCGCGCTACCACGGCTCTTTTAGATAAGATGTGAAGATGCTTAATGAAGCTCTGGACTTTTAAATAATTGTTACAACTTTTTAATAATTGTTTCAAGATAAAACCAATTATTTTATGTTGGGAAGTCTGAGATATCCTAAGGAAGTGAGAAAAGAACAACTTTTTTTCTTTTTGTTTTATTGGTAGAGGGAAATCTGGTTAATAAGAATTCATATTGGTGCTGATGTATACACACGGGGAAGACTGTGGCTCTGTAGATATTTCTGAAATGTATCTAAAGTCAGCTAAACCTAACTTGGCCAAAATAAACTGTTGGACATTTTAGTTTAGTTTAGCAACATTTAGAAGAGCACGTTTCCAACTTCTGAAATTTGGCCTGCACTCATGAACGGATATATTCCAGAATGCTTTAGAGCAGAGGTCACCAACCTTTCTCGGTTGGCAGACCAGAGGGACAGGGAGGGGGAAGCATTTTACATGTGTGCGTGCGCGTGCAGAGGCCCATAAGCATGTGTGCGATGCAAATGGGGTGTGGCTAGCGCCTCCATGATACTAGCCGTGCCCCATTTCCACACCCCATGGTGCGGTAGCACTCGTTTTTTTCACCCCGCAGCATGGCGGCATTCCGTTTTTGCACTCCGAGGTGCAGTGGTGGCCCATTTTCACGCCCCACGGCACGGTGTCCTGTTTTTGCACCCCGTGGCCACAGTGCTAGCGCAACTGGGTGTGTGTGTGGCCCACAGGTTTAGAGAAATATCCACTTGAAGGAACTGGACATTAAAGCCTTGTTAATAGATTTCCTCTGTAAGTTTCTGTTCTGCCTACCAAGACTATTTAGGAGTTGAAGGTAAGTATGTATAAGACATAATAAATTAAAAGAGAATGATGGTATGTTTACTGAAGTTGCTGGAAGCAACTCACTGCATTCAATACATACATGGATTTTCACTATATACTATAAGTGCTTGTCTAATTTAGCATCTTTCTTGATTTTGAATATAAGATAAAATGTCATTGGTTGTCATTGATTTCTTTCTCTTTCAGCAGAGAGGGCATGCCATGATGTTTCCATAGTTAGAAATTGCATTTAAACATTTCCAGCCTTGTCTGAAAATGTAATTAGTGAGATTGTATTTGCAAGATTTTACAAATAAAACACATAAATAAAATGACGTTGCCTGCATCTCTTTCTGCATCATAATATGTTCTGTCGTACAGCTTTTCTCTCTTTCAGACTTTGTATTTCTTATGTTAATAGTTTTCTTCCACTCTCCAGAGGAACAAAATGCATGCTTAGTTAATAGGGGAAAAAGTGATGTTTCTACCTCATGGTAGTATCTTCCTTGCAAACCAACAAAATGAGATAAATTCAGAGTACACTGAAGTTTTCATATATTCAAAATCTCATTGGGGTTGTTTCATATGATTTTCTCATTAGGGATAGCTTCTGCTCCATAGATAGTGAAGCTTTAACTTTGATTTGTGAATGCATACAGTAAATCATTTCACTACAGTTGATTCCCAAACTGACTTGAAATATAATTGCAAATTTATTGAAGTGTGTGTGTGTGTGTAGTTTAGAACATGGGAGGTTAAATTTTTTAAATTGACTTTTTGAAAATATCCAGAAGGCATATTTTTATCTTGACTATAATTCATTTTTGTAATTCACTGAAAAATAAACGACTTAGCAGAGAAAAAAATAATTGTCAAAACATAACTGGTGATAAATGGATGAATGCCCAGGTATTTCCACTGAGATTTCTTTTAATACATTAATTTTTGAACATGGAAATATAGAAACAAATACAGGTTTATAGACAATCCAGAATGGCTGCCCATAAAACTACAATTTAATCAATTATTAATATAAAAATCCTTTTTCTTCATGCAGTGTATTTTTGTCACAATCAAATGGCTTACGCTTTATAATGTTTTATTCAAATTCTATGAAGAAATTGTAAAAGTATAATAGTATTTGTGGGAAGGTGCTACATTTTTATTTTACACCAAGAAGATGCAGTTCTTGGGGTCATGGTACTGAAAGAGATTGTTAATAAACTAATTGCTGCTTAAAGCCACATTGTAGGACAACCTCAAATAAAATAAATAAATAAATAAAGAAAATGGTTTTAATCTGATAAAATTAAAAGAGGTAAATTTAGTACTATAAGGTACTTATTTCTGGAGGTTTTATTGTGTATTCTCTTGAAATTTTTTATCAATTAATTTGGATTTTCCTCCCTTGGGTAGATAATCCATTGCTTAGAAAATGCAAACTACAAATTTTTACATACTAATAACAGGTTATTAAACAGTATAATGAAAATACTGTTCTAATCAAATAGAAGCTGGTTGGAAATAAGTAGTTAAAATTCCCAGTTCTTACAACCAATAGCCAGAGGCCACTTTTGAAGAATAACGATACACATAAACTAATTTCTTGAATAATCTGTGGCACTTCCTTTCTAAAAGATTTTTTCAAGATTATATTGTCTTAACTAGTATCTTATTTTGACTTCACAAAGCATTTAGTCCAGGCTTTTTCTGTGCATATGTCAATATGGCACCAAGTATTCTTGGAAACTACTACTACTAATAATAATAATAAAGTTGGAAGGGACTTGGAGGTCATCTAGTCCAATCCCCTGCTCAGGCAGGAAACCCTATACCATTTCAGACAAATGGCTGTCCAGTCTCTTCTTAAAAACTTCCAGTGTTGGAGCATTCACCACTTCTGGAGGCAGGTTGTTCCACTAGTTAATTGTTCTAACTGTCAGGAAGTTTCTCCTTAGTTCTAGGTTGCTTCTCTCCTTGATTAGTTTCCATCCGTTGCTTCTTGTCCTGCCCTCAGGTGCCTTGGAAAATAGCTTGACTCCCTCTTCTTTGTGGCATCCCCTGAGATATTGGAATACTGCTATCATGTCCCCCCTCGTCCTTCTCAAGTAATTTGATCTGTATGGGTTAAGGTCGTCGGAAAGGAATATACGAAACCGGAGGTCAGGGGACTAGTAGAAACAACGAGAAGAGACATGAGAAAGATCTCAGAGTTGTAGAAAAAATGTAGCACCACTGGTTTTGACCTACGTCATAACCAAGTGTGGCCTTACTAATGCATTGTAAAGTGGTATTAATACTTCACGTGATCTTTATTCTATCCCTCTGTTAATGCAGCCCAGCACTGTGTTGGCCTTTTTGGCAGCTGCAGCACACTGCTGGCTCATATTTAAGTGATTGTCCACTAGGACTCCGAGGTCCCTCTCACAGTTACTACTATTGAGTAAGGTACCCCCTATACTATACCTGTACATTTGGTTTTTCTTGCCTAAATGTAGAACCTTACTTTTTTCACCATTGAATTTCATTTTGTTAGATAGCGCCCAGTGTTAAAGTCTGTCCAGATCCTCCTGTATCCTAAGCCTGTCTTCTGGAGTGTTGGCCATTCCTGCCAGCTTGGTGTCATCTGCAAATTTGATGATTTCCCCATCTATCCCCTCGTCCAAATCATTGATGAAGATGTTGAAGAGCACTGGGCCCAGAACAGAGCCCTGGGGCACCCCACTACACACTTCCCTCCATGTAGATGTGGTTCCATTGAGGATCACACGCTGAGTACGGCCGGTCAGCCAGCTACGGATCCATCTGGTGGTGATGCTGTCTAACCCATATTTTTCTATCTTATTAAGTAGTAGGTTGTGATCTACTTTATCAAATGCCTTACTGAAGTCCAAGTAAATTATATCCACAGCATTCCTCTGATCCACTATATTAGTCTTAACTAAAATGATGATGTATTTTTGAAAAGTTGTATTTTGTAATTATATGAAAGTAAACTCATTCAAATGTTGTACTACTATTCTCATTTTACAATTATTATCTTAAAAGAAATATTTGTTTTTAAGCCTTTTTGCTACAAAGGAAAAAACAAAACAAGTCTTGTGTTAAAGCTCAAGGTGAAAAAACATTTAGTGAACTTTTTCCACAAAAGCCCTTATTCTACTAACCCCCAGACAGGAAATACATCTGACATTTCTCTCAGACGACAGACCCTATACCGTAATCTAATCCTAGAATTTGACGGAATAACGAGAGACGAGGACCGGACTTTTACCGGGTTTTCGATATGTCGAAAATTCCGTTATGTCATGTAAAGAACAGTAACATCCCTCGGTCATCACTCTCTTCTGGTTAAACAAACAATAAATAAAGCTGCCTCTAGCCCTGGTTATGTTAAACCACTAGGGCTTATTTGCAGAGCAGCTTAACGCTTATTCTTTTGAGTAAATTTCTGGTGCTTATTGAATAGTTTATTTTTCTTAAGTTTACAAATATACAAATAGCACAATGCAACATTATATACCTGGCTACCTTAGGGCCACATGTAATGCTCCTTCCAAAGTTTTGGATTCTGTCCCCAGACTGCTGACTCATCACTTTATCCTCTCTGAATGTGGTGCTCTTTTGATATATTGTATGAGATTAGAAACCTCCAGCCAAGAAAAAAAAATGAGAATGCCAGTGGAGAAAATTATGCTGAATTTTATTTCTTTGATGGGCTAACTTAATATGCAGGAAACTTTGTATACGGGTCTCATTCACAATTATAAATTAGTCTGCTGTTTCCATTTAAACACAGTCTGTGGTGGATTCAGTTCTGAGCGTCCCAACTATGTATATCAGCTTTAAATTTGATGGCTTCTTATCATTTTGAGCTTTGCAATGTCTGATTTTAATGAATGTCCCAAGAAAATTAATAGCCTGGTTTGGAATTACTTCTAACAAAGAACATTCCAATATCATGAGGAATGATACAGAGGCTGGCATTTAGTTGTCTGTAGTTGTTTCTTTTATAATTTTTTTCTCTCTAACACACTATATACAATAGCTCGTGAAAATTGCCGAGCTTCCTTTCATAGCTCAAATAACTTATATTATGTAAGACATTTTGATATATAGAAAGTATAGATTAAGGTTCTAATTCATTAATCTGATTACTTAATAAATATTTTAAATTTTTTAATTATCTACAATAACTCCTCTACATCTACAGTCAGGATCTAAAGATAATATAACCTCACAATTAGTAATCCTAACAATTAAAAGTAAAAGAAGGAAAAAGGCCTGGGGAATTATAACATGAATCAAACAACTCCAAAAAACTGACATATTGCCTGAAAAGTTGAACCTCTTTGTGAAAAACAACTTAATATTAATGAGTTTGTACATCAAGTGCAGGTTTCTTTTCCGTATTGTGTGATATTTTTAATCAATCCCTGAATATCCACATTTTTTATTTATCTGAAATATTGGGACTGTCATCTCATATAGTTGACGAAAACATACGCAACATAAGCAAGTAATTTACCCTGTTAATTTCAGCCCAAACTGACAATAACGGGAGGTCCATCTAACAGCAAAGTGGTGTTAACCACATATTAAATCTTCTCTCAGGTATCTAGTATATACAAAGCATTGTTTTTGTTTTTGATTTTGTGTTGTTAATTTTAACATTTTATTTGGTGCCTTCATGTAAGTTTTTGACTTCTGGAGACTGCCTGGAGTAGTCCTTGCAGGTTTTTTGGCAAGGTTTTAAAGTGCACCCTCTTCTCTCTCAATTGCTTTGCCAGGGCAGGAGAGTCAAGCTTGTAATTCTAAAAGTCACAAAAATGACTAACAAGGTTATGCTGTTTTGAAAGAAACAAACACGATTTTTGAGCAAGCGTTGCACCTGCTGACACCCCTGTAAATCAAATGTCTCTTTAAAGAGTTATAGGCCGGTGGTGTGTTTGCTCCAATTCCTTTTCCCTTTCTGCTGAGATTTTCAAAATCCGTGGTGAAACAAAGCTGGTATATATTGTTTCCTGATTCCTATCAACAGTTCCCAGTCCAGCAAAATCTATTAAAAATAATTATCTTTAGTGAGGTAACATCACTACGAATGGGAATGGCGGTTGGAGAGAGAGGAATCAATTTCTCAAGGAAATGGTGTGCTTTCCTTCATTAGAAATGGAGGCTGGACAATCGTAGGTTAGAGATGCTTTATTATGTATTCCTGTACAAGCAGTGAATTGTCAAGAATCCATCTTGATAAGGCTTTTATGCAATGAAGTTGATTTCTGCTTTTCTCCATTTTTTTTACATAGGAACCGTTTGCGACTTTGTGTGTGTGTCTCTGTATGTGCGCATGCAAGTCCATGGGCACATAGCCCTACCCCCAGTCCCATTTTGAGCACTTTTTCTCTTTACCATTTGTACCCAATAACACTACTCATTATTCCTCTGAGTTTACTGAATTCACATTTTACAATTTAAAAATACAATGCAACTGTTTTTTTTAGCTATTGTTAAAAATCTTGAATTATACTATCACTGTCCACCAATTTTAATATGATTTTTCAGTAAGTCTTGATTGGTATCGTCAGAGGCAGATGATCTTTCTTTGTCCTTTTTCTGGAAGAGAAAGTTGTCAGTAAGACATCTCAGGAATCATCTGGAAAGGGGCCTGTCATCTGCTAGTTTTCCAACAGGTGTTAGAGTAATTAAGACCCCCTATTTGGTTGTACTACTGGCATATGTGATAATTTAACCATGTTAAATATTTTAATATTTAATGAATATCAGCATGATTAGTATTATTGGGTGAACCAGGTGATATGTAAAATTTTAACATAAGCTTTATATTAAGAAAATTTCATGAAGAACTTTCAATAAAGATATTTATTGTCTTCCATTGCAAAAATAATCTTGAAATGAATGTTAATTTTCTTTTGAAGTTAAAAATGTGCTGATATACTTAAAACTGAGTCGCCAAGAAAAAATATGAGCTATTTCTGAAAATAGGAAACTTGCCTGTTGGAGTTTTTTTGTTTGTGGTCGATAGTCTTTATAAATAGCCTTTATAAAGATATAAAAATGTGTGTGTGTGTCTATGTGTGTGTAACTTATATTTTCTATAAATATTTATAGTTACAAAAAATAATCATCTTACCTGCCAATACAATATTCATTTTTGTTTCCATGGCTGTTATTGTTTCCTACCAACCCCAGCTTTCAGTCCCATTTCTATTGAAGAGGAAAAAAGTCTCAGCCACACTGGAGTTACAATAATTCCATGGCCCCTTCAAGAGTGTATTTTCCATTTTTCTTTCAAATTAACAAATAAATCTACAGTAAACTTGTACACAATCTTGAAAAAAATTCCACAGTCATGTGAAGAATACGTTTGTTACTGTTCCCAAGACTCAAGAAACAAAACCACCAACTTCATGCTTTGAAAATAAAAATACAGCTGAAATTTGTAGACATGACAAAAAAATAGTATTTGCCTTGCCACAATAGAAATTAATTGCATGGTTCCTAAGTTAATAGTCACATCCTGTAAATTGTACTGTGTATCTGCGGAAAAGGATCTAAAGAGTTTATGTATACATGTATGTGTGTATACATAGACACACACACACTTTTCTCATAAATATTTGAGAAGTACTGCCTTTTGGTAGCCCTGTCTCAATTAAATAATTGTTGATGCCTTATAATTGTAAATGACAATTCAACCTTTTGTGAAGCATAAACAGATGTATAATTTCAACTAAGCAGTTTACCTTTTCAATAGAAAAAAATGGAATTCTGCTTTTCGTTTGGGTTAGTTATGACCCACAATAGAAAACTGATTTTGCATAGCTACTGGTTTTAATATCTCCCTTTGAAAATTGAAAATAGCAAATATATTGGGAATAAGTTGGAGGAAGCACTGGATATATGATAAAAGTATAGGTCTGATGAATATTCATGTTTAATGCAGATAGGCTTTAATAATATTCTTTCAGACAAACACAAAAGCTCGTTTTTCGGACAAAAATCTCCTTGAAGCAAAGTGAAATGATACTAAGATTTTAACCATAGGCTAATACACTGTTACTATTTTATAACAGCAAACAAAGCATTATTCTGGAACTACATTGTTAGAAAGAAAGTCACTAGATAAACTTGTTAAATCTACATACATGAGTACAATTATATCTAGGTTACCAATTTAGCCTCTGACACTGTTACTAATTTAAGAACACTGTAAGAAGAAAAAAAGCCTATTAATTGCATACTCTCACTAAGATTTTCTAAATGGTGATAGAAGTTATATTCTGCATATTCATTACTTTTGTGGGATTCTGTGCAAGAAAAAGCAATGTTTGTAATAAGCATAAGCTGATGCCTGAATGGAAAAAGCTAAAAAAAAAGTAGAAAAGTAAAACAATGCAATTTCTTAATTTCTTTTTAAACTGTTTTCAATAATTGGTCCACATATTGAAAATAGGGAATTTATTTATTTGTCTGTGGTTTTCTTTAAAAAATCATTTCTAACGTACCATATGCTTATAAATCTCAGCAGGAATAGAGTCAGTGCAACTAATTCAGCAAACTAACCATAAACATGAAAGTCTGTTTTGCATGAAGTAACCAAAATAATCATCAGGATGAAATGAATGTGTCAAAAGAAAATGCTACTAATCTCCACTAACAAAGATCTCAAAATCTACATGAATAACCGGTTTTGACCAAGCACAAGACCAAAACCAATTTTGGTGCAATTATATATCTGGGAGAACATTTCATAGAAAAGGTATCCAGGACAAACTGTGTTTTCCTACACAATGTAGGAAGAAGTGTTAGGAAAAAGGCTGTAAAAATCTTTCAAAAGAGATGTTTCATGGTTTGTGAAAGCAGATATGAAGTATCTTTCTTTGAATCAATCAATCAGCTGAATTCTTTTCCATGCTCTTGGCTATCTACATGTATATGTATGCACAGCCATTCTTCTTTGTTGGAGAAAAAGTGAAATAAAATGAGATTTCAGAGGAGCTTATAGCCCTATCATTGTAGGAAAAAAAGGCATGTTTGCTTTATTATTTCAAAGACAAGAGCTTCATGCACACATATACCTTGTAAAAACTCCTTTTTTTCCTTAATGTTTGCAGAACACTAATTGCCAACCAGAAAAGAAGCCCCTCAGAACATATTTTGGTGAAAAGGTTCTTTTTTACAAGAGTCGTAGAATGAATTAGAACAATATATGTGGATGTGTTAATTTTGTGGGTCCTTCTGTTTCTATGATACAGAGCTTATTCTAGAGCAGTGGCTCTCAAAATGTAGTCTGGGGACCCTGAGATCCTTTCCAGGGGTCCACAAAGTCAAATATTTTAACATATCTCAGTTTTAATTTCTAATACACAACATATTGATAGATACAACCCACATAAACCAAAGCTCTTTGGAGTCCTCAGTCATTTTATCAGAATGTAAAGTGATCCGAGATGAAAATATTTGCAAACCTCTACACTAGAATTTTCATTGCCATTTCATGAAATGGTAGGAATCCAGGCTATTCGTTTTTTGCAATAGTGTGTAAAGGAAACATGCTTTCTGCTGAGTTCTATTCCTGATCAATAAATTCCCAAATCAATCACCCCTACTGATGCAATCATCCCTTCCATCTCCAAGTAATAATTACCAAGCTGCCACATTTTACATGAGCTGCAGTTTTTGTATCTTCTAGCCCCATATTCAGTTTTCAACACATTTTATGTGGTATTTGTATGTGTTTGTGTGTATACATATACTATGTACATGTGTCTGTGTCTGTGTCTGAGTGTCTATACACACATACACACAAGAGGACAAAGCTAAGCAAAAATATAAGTGAAAATAATTTAAAGTGCAACTGTATAATCTCACAAGCCTTCATAATTGTTTTTGCTGTAGGTTTTGAATATTGCTACAGTATGTCCACCTTATTTAATCTCTTTCCCTACTCTTCTCTCAAATATTAACAAATATTATATTTTCCTTCCAGTACATAACAATGTCTCTTGAATGTTTTTGGACTGACTGAATATTCTACTCCTATGTAAGAACAGAGAACGAGGGGATGATAGAGCATTCAATGTATTAATTTCTGCATATGCAGATTCAAAAAATTGTTTTGGTACATAAGTTACTAAGATGAGTAAACCTGTGTGGTGATGATGATGGTCTTCCTAGTTGGACAACTTGTGCCAATATGTTTGTGCACCTGTCATCCAGATGAATGAATTATTCTTTTAATAATTTATGTCTCTAATGATTGAAGAGAGAACTTTCAGACCTAGAAATAGCACTTCCAAAATTGATATTGCCAATTATGTTTGTAATATGAGTGTAAATCTTCAAATATCTTCATACCATTTTTTTTTCATTAAAAATGCTCTATAAACATTAAATTCACTATAAGGTAAATTTTGCAAAGTGATTGATAATATATTTCACAATAAGAACTCACCAAGAAGCTCATATTTTATTTCTAAAGAATGCATTTTCAGACTGGGTGTGTTTGAGAAAAAGCAAAATACATTTATCTTCCTTGTAATGTACACATATAAACATTGACACATACACATAAATGCACATAAGCTGTTTAGATTCAAAGGAGAAATGGTGGTTTGAATGTTCAGGATGCTCACCTCACACAAGTTGGCAACTCCTTTAAGCTACTCATCTTTTGTTCACATTGTGCAGCTGCTCTGCTCAGCTCCTGCCCTATCTCAAGATATTAAGAACTAAGCGAGGGTTGCTACATTTATGTCCTCTGAGTTCCAAAACTCTTCAAAGCCACAGCATTGCATGGTGTGTGTGTGTGTGTGTGTGAGAGAGACAGAGACAGAGAGAATATGAATACTATTACAGAATAATACACAGAAATAGATGATTCCAAGAGGACTTTTTTCCTTGCTCATCTGTGAAGGTATGTCACATGTCGGGTACATAGCCAGCATGATGTTGCTGTATAAGAATGAAAAGAACATACATGTTTATTTATTTGATTTTGATGCTGCCTGACTCCAAACAACTCTTCCTATATGGCCATCTGTCATTCCTCATACTGTGATTCAGTTACCTTGTGATAGAAACATAGTGCTATGTATTTGCCAAAACAGTTGACTAAAAACAGATATGGTATTCTCAGATCTTTATTTTCTTAACATCCAGTATAAAGTCAAGACAACAAAAAATCAATTTGTTTATAATAAGGATCTCTTTAAGACTGAAAATTCCCATCATGTAGGAAGTATCTACATAGTGAATACACTTAATTTGTTTAACGAGTATAGCAAGTGTAATTTTAATGGACTCTCTTATGTTTGTTTTAGGGTCGACCCTATTCCATACGACACACCGAAACCAGCAGGCCACACACGGTTTGTCTGCATCTCAGATACACACTCCAGAACAGATGGAGTCCAGATGCCTTATGGGGACATCTTGCTTCATACAGGCGATTTCACCGAGTTGGGACTACCTTCTGAGGTCAAGAAGTTTAATGATTGGTTAGGTAAGAAATCACCGCATTTTGATGACCCAAATTAACCTTTGCTTTCCAAGTGTCACTTACAACCTCCTAATTGTGTTAGAGCTTTGAAAAGTATTCACCTTGCAACCTTGTCATCTTGTTATATACCCAGTGCAAGCAAAATATGATTCTGTTAATTAACGTGGATTTATATGCCTGATCTTGTATTTTCACCAACATAACCTTTGCCTTTTGGCATCCCATGATGACAAAGGCTGAATAATTACGTGACCTAATGTATACCTGAATTTAAGACCTTTGCAGAGTAGGAATAATAAAAATATAACAAGTTTTTTCTACTGTACATAGTACTAAATGTGGTTTGAAAAGGACTGTGTGCATCAGAATAACACTAGGAGATGGATATATGTTTCAGATAAAGGGATACAGGCATAATAATAATCTGGATAATTGAAGGCTCTTTATATAGTCTTAAAGGAGCAAAGTATGTGTTTTCAGGGCTGAATTTTATTAAGCATTTCCTAATAGTCCATTAGTTAGTGAGCCATTAATAAGTTGATATAAGGGTTCAACAAGATACAGAAAAACAGGCATATGTATCACTGGCCTGCATAAAATTTGAGGGCTGTGGTACAGAGTTAGAAAACTTGGGGAAGTTATCTAGAAAAGGAAGAACTGAATAGCAAGAAGATTAAAATGGAACTATGACTCTAGGAAGAATAATTGGTCTTCTAAATATTATATGTATAAATAAAATTGCATCATTATATAACACATCTTTTAATGTGTATCTGACATTTTTTACATAGGCCTCCTATACCCATGATACATGATGATAAAAACAATAATAAATGTATGTTGTGTTCTTACAATGCAATCCTGCCCTTTTGTACCCCAACATCAGCTGAAAGTATGCAAATGTGAGATTTGTGTCACAATGCACATTTCATCATCCCTCCAAACTGAGAGGTGTCAGTGCTCCCCTACAGTTTTTGTATAGGGACCATGCTTGTAAAACCCTGTAATGACAAATTATCCTGGAAAGCCCTTAGTGAAATAAACAGAGAATTGTTACAGCTTTTTTGTAGGGAAAAAAAGAAATATATTTGGATGAATGGTTTGAACTTTTCAGAATCCATTCCAATTTATGTGTTTAAAGCAATTTGATCCTGAATTGTCTCTGCGGTTGATTGCAATAAGACATTGTTGCTCTTCACAGCTGCAGACTGAAAAAAGTAATTAATCTTCCCATCATCTCCAAGACTCTTCAAAGCAGGAGTAAGCTTTTGTGCTGTTTCTTCACAGATTCATGGGCTATATTTAGTCTGATTCATTCATTAAACCATATCTCTGGCAAATACCCTAAAATATTTATAACTCATGTTTTGATCCAAGAAGTTTACAGCGTGGTTTTGTAAATAATTTAAAACCACCGCAAAATAAATTAGGTAAATAGTCTGCAAGAAGTTAGCAGAGACAGTGCCCACCTTGCAAAAAGCACCAAACAAAACAAAAGGAGAATTATGAATGAACAGAAAAACTATTAATGAAAAGAAGGACCAGGGATGACATGATAGTAGTGTTCCAATAATAAGGAACTGCCACAGAGAAAAGGGGGTAAATCTATTCTCCAAAGCACCTGAAGGCAAAACAAGAAGCAATGGACGGAAACTAATCAAGGAGAGAACCTACCTAGAACCAAGGAGGAATTTCCTCACAATTAGAAGAATTAATCAGTGGAATGGCTTGCCTTCAGAAGTTGTGGGTGCTCCATCACTGGAGTTTTTTTAAGAAGAGATTGGACAACCATTTCTCTGAAATGGTACAGGGTCTCATTCTTAATCAGAGGGTTGGGTTAAAAGACTTCCAAGATCCCTTCCAACTCTGTTAACTACAGCTGATGAATCAACTGTAGAAGATTGAGCAAGGACAGCTTGAAGAAGCTGGTTCCTTCAAATAATATGCATACTTGGAGAATTATTTTAGTTCATGTCTAAAAACAGCAGGGAAGCAAATCTCTCCCCAAATCCCTGAAATCCAACAAAGCTGAAGTTTAAAGATCACAACCAGCATTCATTTTGGAAACTAATTTTGGAAACTAACTGGAAGCCAATTTGTCCTGGGTTAACATCATAGAGCAGTGGTGGCGAACCTATGGCACGCGTGCCAGAGACGGCACTCAGAGCCCTCTCTGTGGGCACACGCGCTGTTGCCCCAGCCCTACCTCCGCCCACAGCCCCCTCCTCACCAGCAGCCCCCCTGGAGGAGAGTCACCCCGGCACAGCCTGCACGGAGCAGCGCACCTAAGGACATAGCCAGACAGCAGGAACAAGACTCCGCCCTCACGCCCCATAGCGTGCAGATGATGCTACAGATTGTGGGCGGAGGGTGTGGCTTCCATGGCGCTGCAGGGCTGCCTGGGTGATCTGCTGCAGCAGGCCATGGAGGCGGTGCGTAGCTCTGCGGGCAGGTGGGCAGGGGACAGGCAGGGCAGGGCGGGAGGCGGAACAGGGGCGGTTTTGGGGCACTCGGTCTCTAAAAGGTTCGCCATCACTGTCACAGAGTCTCTACTTACTATGGTCAGAATTATGACATTTGGATTCTGCTTTGGTAATCTAATCCAGCTCTCCAGCCCATCTTTTTCAACCTGGTGCTATCTGGTTGGGTTGAACTCCAATTCTTATAGTCCCCTTTTGCAGATGAGCTCATATTTACAAAGTTGGCTGCAAGGGCTGTTTCCTAATGTCAGACGTGCAATGCAAGATGCAATTTAAGGCTAGCTTTCTTTGTTGATAAAGAAGTTTGAATCACCTTCTAAGGCAATCACAAATCCATTCAAGATAGTTCATCTCATTTGAAGTTGTTCCACATTTTAAGCTGAAATTTGCTTTTGGTGGGATTTTCAGTATTGATTCCAATTTTGTCCTCTGCAACAAGCAGAAATAAGTTTACTCAGTAGTTTTCATGATAGGTTTTTTCATCATTTTAAGTTTTTTTGACATTTCCCCCTTTATTTTCTCTTTTCTCTCTGGCAGCAAGAGGTAGAATTTTAACTTAGTAGGTGTGCATCTGAAATGC
>NW_015386126.1:127896-183876 GCF_001527695.2 Protobothrops mucrosquamatus | reverse complement strand
TGTGTGTGTGTGTGTGTGTGTGTGTGCATGTGTGTGTGTGCATACATTTGCTCCTTAACTGATAAATTTTTATTATTGGTTTTTCATGAAAGTCATCTGGGCTTGTACACTGCCTGACCTTTGTGGTCACTTAGTGATTACATACGCCTGCTGGGGTAATTTATTCACTTTGTTTTGGTGTGAACATATCCCAGGAGTCTTGTAACTGCTGTAATCACTTGACCCCAGTGACTGTTAAATGCTTTAAACACAGTTATTTTAAATTTATAATTGTTTTCATTAAAAATCCCTTATAGTAACTTAACCGACCTTGCAATAAACTCAGCACTATAGACTGAGTAAAGAACAAAATTTTTGCGATGGCCAGTGTACAATGCACATGTTTACCCATTGCACTCAATTGTGTATAGAAGCAGCAAGTCTCTTAACTACAGTACTGCATTTGGGTGTAATTGGTGCAGATATTAGCTATTTAAAACTGGCTGATACTACTTGCAGTTTGAAAGAATCTAAAATTTAAGGGTAGTTCATTGACATAAATTAATTTACAAGGGACTTTGAAAGATTAAAACGTTATTTAATTTCAAAGACCAGATGCTGTGGTCCTATATCAACTCCAAATACCACTAAAAGTATTTTCTGTACAATTGGCTTCCCATAGTTATCTGTACTTGAGTTACTTGTAACCCATAGTTACCTATACTTATTATGTAATCAAATAGCAAAATCATTGTTATTGGGCAGATATCTCAATGTAAAATTGATCGTTTCTGCAACAAATAGTTTACATCACAGCTTGATTCGAGGTTTTCCCCCCTGAATTGCATGTTTGTTTACTTATTTATTTATTAACTTTACATTCTGCCCATCTCACTATCCAAAGCGATTCTGGTTACTGTTCGCAATTCCTTTGCTATCACGTTTTTTGAGGATTGGCCAAAGAAGTACTTGATATCTTAATATCTTCTAAAATCTCACAGCTCCTCTCTTTTAGATTGTGTCCAACTCTATAGATTCCCCATAAATACTCCTGCTGAAAATAAATATTGCGTGTACAGTTGGACCAGTGCTGAATTTTTTTTAGATTGTTACAATCACTGCATGGGATATTACTTGAAGTCATTTAGTACTTTTGCAGTACAGCTATTTTGTGTAACCTACAAAGAATGAAAATGCAAAATGAAAGTATTGTACAGGTGTTCCTCTTAGGATAGTGCAGTAAAGGTAAACACTTCCTCAAGCCAGGTGTTTGCATAAAAATGCCCATGTAATTTTCCCAGCAACACAGAAGTAGTTCTACATGCCTACTCAGACTTGGTCAAATACTAGGAAGTCTATGCGGTTACACTTTCCATTGGGACAACACTGAATCAAGAATCAATTTACTTTTCATTAATTTTAGCCTTAAATTTGAAATTTGGATTTATTTATTTATTTATTATTATATTTGCCATAATCTGGGTATACTGTAATTATATAATTTCTAGTAGATATGTGTAAACTTTTTATAAAGACTTGTAAAACTTGAATAAATTAAGTATAATGCTGTTCAGTTTTTTGGATGTCTGTTATTTATTTATTAAATTAACTGTTATGATCCTTTTGATTAAAATGTTCACCTTCCATGTTTGTTTTGGTACAAATGTGTTGCTGTAAACAAAGGACAAACCAACTCTGAAAATATATTTTAATTGGGCACTGAAAAATAACCAAGCTTGGTTGAATCTTTTTACTAATCTAAAGTCTGTTTTTCCCCTTTCCCTCTCCAACATAGCATGTTTATTTGGATTTGAAATTAGATTCTGTTATTACAGAACACTTAATGGGATTTATTACTTGACTAAAGAAAGGAAATGAAATGTTTACAGGTTTCATATTAAAAGAAAAACTAGTGTGTGTGTGTGTGTGTGTGTGTGTGTGTGTATATATATATATATATATATATATATATATATAAATTAATATTGCTGTCTTTAATAAATAATTAATTTTGTTTTATTTTAATATTTTGAGCTGCATTTATTTTTATATATACAAAATACAATAATTTGTTTTGTTGTAATAGAAGCCTATACACTTTGCTCAGGATCAAAGGTCTAACCAAAGTTTGTTTGATTCATAACAAAATATGGAAGACACTGTAGAACCACATATTTCATTTATGGAAAATGATGAAAAATCAGGTGTCTGAAATTATGTGTGGGTTGCCCAGAAATGAATTAAGAGAATGTTAAAAAAGAAACTGCTCTTCAAATAGCATATCTACCTACTTCGTGCTGGATATTTAAAAAAATGTCCCAAAAGGGAAAAAAAGTATTGTTACAATATTCTTAGTTGAATTAAAGCAAATATCTGACAGTGAAATAAAAGGCTTTTTTAAAGTAGAAGTAGTTTGATTTATTTTTCCATTTTGGAGCTTACCATCTGGCATTTAATTTTGCATCATATTGTTTCATTTGTTATGTCTGGAATAAAGATTTATTATAAAGATTCATTTTCTGCTACTTGTTACACATTTTGCATGTTTTCAAATGCTGTGATTGAATGAAAATGCTGATTAGATTTAAATGTCCTGGGGCCTTCATTAGTTTGGCAGCATCTTTAGATCTTCTTAGCTTTAGGAATAGATGGAGGTTTTGAAGACCTTGCTGTCATAATTGAAACATTACCTAGACTTTCATAACAGTAAGAATAAGAAAGAGCCAAAAATGATCAATTTTCTTATTTCTTAACACTTGAAGGATTTATATTTGTCTTTCTGCTCCAGAAATTTCTCCCAAATTTAAACTCCATTAAGTTTAAATTTTAAATTCAATTGAGAGATTGTGTGCACATAATTCAACACATTCAAACATTTGTATATGCTCTGTTTTGGTAATATTTACTGACTGTCAATGCTCATCCAAAGCTATAAATGTACTGCTATAACTCGGAAGCAATAACTTTGTAACAGTTTCTTAACTGTTTTTATCCAACAACAAGTCCCATCATTTGTTAGAATAATAAACCTACAGATTTGGAAAACTCAGATTCTTTTTTCTGCCTTTAGTTGTGCCTCCTTTCCAGACTCATCAAGCAGGCAGAAGGGTTGAATTATAAAGAAGCTCTTCCTTTTCCTTCCAACCTTTCTCCAGTGATGTAGTTGTTTCCATGTTTCTCGATTTATAGGGGAAAAATAAATAAACTCCACAGAAAATTGAGGAGGGAAGATAGAGCCTTTGGGGTGTATTTGTTGCAATGTGCGTTGTAGGCATTCGAGGGTGCTACGTTGCTTACTCCAGTATTAGGACTTTAAAAAGAAAATTCTAAATATGCTTATAGTTATGAAAAAAGCAAAGATAACTCGTAATGTTTTTTCCATTGATGATAAATAAATGCTACTATATGAAGAATTAATAGCTAAAAACTCACATTCCTTCATTACACTACATCTAGGGAAACACTCTGGGTATCTTTGCTGGATATATGCCTATCATGATATTCTTTAGAATAAAATATGAAATAGTTTTTCATTTGTTCAATACAATACAATATAATTTTCCAGGCGGGATACAAGACATTGGGCTGACAGAGAAAGCAGGGCAGATTTTGACATAATGTGTAGCGTTCAAAGTTAATCTAAAACAAAAAATTAGTAGGCTATGGACTTCAATTTAGAATTGGCCAGCAATGTCCCAACTATAACAGCTTTTTTATTTTATGTTGTGTACATCTATAAGATCCATCTAGATCAGAGGTCCCCAACCTTTTGGGCACCAGGGACTGGTTCCGTGGAGAAAGGTTTTTCCATGGACCGGAGAGTGCATGGTTTTGTGTGCTGCCTGCATCCCATGGATGGGACTTTGCTTGTTTCTGCGGACCAGTTGCTGGCATGCCGCTGCCCGGTACTGGTCCACGGACCAGGGGTTGGGGACCTCTGATCTAGATGACAGACAACATTTAGGGCTCTCCTTTTGTTCCTGTTCTTTCCTTTGGCTTAGTGGCAATTGTTGGTGAATGAAAGTGTTATATTAAGGAAATGCTTTACTCAGTTGAATATTTTTTGGGCTTGTCTTGTGTGCTGGAAAATAAACTTTTTATGATCAAACAATCACTGAGCAACGGTCTGGTGAAACCATTTGCTGCAAATACGGCTTATGCCTCAAAACTCTCATGTTATCATTTATTCACAGAACCAGGCAAAATACAGTGTCACCAAAAACCAACATGCAGCAAGTTATATTAATGCAAAGGTGGCAGACCTTCACCATAATGTAATTATCCAAACTAGATGGGTTAATAAAGGTTCCTAGAATTACTTCTTTATTTTCTTTATTGCAAGAAAAATGAGTAGCTTTCTAAAGTCATGCTTCCTACGGACTATTAGCATTTGTTTGACTTGCTAATTAATCCTTTGGTGCTGTTGGGCCAGCAGCCAGCTTTAAACTTCTGAGATATTTTTGCTTTTAATGCTGAATATGCCTGACTTTTCCCCTAGGGTCAGGGAAAGAAAAGCGATACCAATACATCTTTTGTTTTCTACTGGATTTCTTGAAAACTGTTATAATTTGTGGAAATAATTTATTTTGAGCACATCTTAAAAACCAGTGCTGCTCAGTGGTGAGTTCTGTGGGAAACTTGTAAAAATATTCCTTTTTAATTTCAGCACACATGTGCAGTGGTATATTATAATGAATAATGGGAAATAAAAATATTTGCATAGTAGGACAAAGTGATACTGCATGGAAAAATGTTGCCTTCCATAAAGAATATTAAAACATGCAAACCCAAAGAATATACAGCCTGTAGACTTCACACATTTACAGCCTGTCATTAGTTTTTATTATGCTTACTATAACCTTCAAAAATTATTTTTTTTTAAAAACAGAACTAAAGATTGAAGGTACCCCAAAGCAGGAGGTCCACTTGGTCTTGCTTAGGTTGAGCTGAAGCTTGTTCTACAGTTTCCAGGTACCAAGACCCTTCACATATCACTGAGGTGGCCTGGGATGGAGATGTAAAGCTGAGGATCAGGCCCTAGGATCATCCCATAATTCCCAAAGCAGTTTGAAAATGACTTGTTCTTGTCTTCAGTGCTGCCAACCATGAAGTACAATAAACAGTTTGAGATTACCAGAAGTACCCCTTCCATCTGACCAGTAAAGGACACAGAAGACAACATTCAGTATCCTGTCCCTCAAATGCTAAATGAAACAAAAATCTTATTTACTCCATCATAGAAAAAAAGAGGGAATAACAGAAATTGCAACTGCCACCACCCAAATCCAAAGAAGGAAGGAAAAAACCCAACCAATCTGAGGCACCTTACCATCCCCATCACATTGCATATTAAGAGATTTATTAAGATAATGCACACACACACACATGCATACACACAGAGTATATATAGTAAGTAATATATACAGTTCTGCAACCACAAATAGTTTCCCCAGTATTTTCAGTTCTGTTCTGTCAATGGAAAGGGTAAATAAATCATAAAAGTGCAGAGAGGGTTCAGCAAGTCCAGTCTGCATCTGGGGCTGATCCAGGCCTTTAAAATGTTTTTCAGTCCTTTACTGCTTTTTCCTTTTCCCCAGGGAAGCCCAGGCAAATGGAGTGGGAATTAAATTGACAAGAGCTTTATCTGTGTTCCCTTCTCTAGGGGCATGCACAGAAGTTGGAAGAAGACGTGTTGTGCCTTGTTCAGTGCAGGGGTCTAAAGTATCTCCATCAGATAGCTATCTAGTTTCCCCTTGAACATGGGATATAAAGAGTAATCCATCTCCTTTCTGGTGTCGTTGTTGAAATCCTTTTTCTTATTGGCAGGTTTGTTTCCCTGTAACTTAATAATTCCAAATCTTGAACTCTGGAATGATACAGAATGAAGAATAGGAGGTTAATTGACAAAAATGCTAAACACATACACAAAGGGACAGTAATCCCAAATCAGGTTTGTACTAAAAATCACATATAGATACACATATAGATTCTATGTGCTGAAGAAGGCTATTTCATATAAAAGTGTTAGCATATGACACTGCCTTTTTCCCCCCAAGGTAAAATGTGAATATAACCCAGTGTTGGAGTATAGCAGGTTAAATCTTTTTTATTGTTAGAAGTGTGTGAAAAAAGTAATTCACAGATTCATGAATTTGTCTGATTCCCCTTTTAAATTCTCTAAATTTGAGGCTATTGTCTCTTGAAGAAGCAAATTTTAAAACTTAACTACATGCTGTATGGTGTATTGGTTTGAATAAAGGTAGGAAAATTGTAAATTCACTAAGTTCACATGAAGTAATGTGGATGAGCTCTCACTTATTTACACATAAATACAGTTTGAATATTAGGTACTGTAAAGATGTTCTTAAAATTGTTTTGTCAAATATTTCATATTAATTTTATTATTTCAAAAGTCCATATTAGGTGAAATTCTCAATGTTCTATCTCTGCACATCCAAAACCTCTTTTGAAGAATCCCCATCCATTCACAAAAGAGTTTTGAATGTGCACGGGGATACCCTCTTTTCTGTTCATATAGCATATATTTCAAGCTACACATATTAGACTTCCAGAGCAGATCCAATATAAAATAGTGTAACAAATTTATGTAGTATACACACTTATAGAGAATAGGCTATTGGTTTGTTTGTGTATGAATCCTTAATTTTGAATATAAATATAAGAAATCTTTTCATGAAAAAATGTTGTGGATAAAAGAAAAATGAGATTTTAAAGGCCAAATATTAGAGACAACCAAACAGAACTAACATTTATAATTAAAGGAGAAGAAACTCACTAATACAGAATAGAGAAGAGTATTTTAATTTTGGAATAATTCAAATAAATTTGGTGACAATACAGTAAGAAATTTCTTTTAAGACTCTGCTAATGTGAGTTTAAAAGAGGAGATAAAAGAAGATACAACTGAAAACCAGGCTGTTTGGATGTAGAAGTTTGAAGTTCACAAATGATAAAGAAAAAGATGTTACATTGGATTTGCAAGTAAAACTGGCTGAGGTCTTAATAACCAAAATGGATACATAAGTAATAAATCAGAAGAGGTACTTGGACAACCCTTTCATCTTTAACCTATAAAAGAGATGTATTAGTCTCATGAAGGATTCCTAAGAAAAGACAAAGATAAAATGAAATCAGCTTCTGGGACACTGCACTATTTAAAGGAAATAAGCATTAAGATTTTTAAAAGCACCTAATGTGCTTTTAAACTCGGGTTATTTAATCAAGTTTAAAATATACGTATGATGTTCTTTCTAGTAGTTCTTAATGGGTTTTTCTTGACTGGTACTGAATGATGAAGCTTTAAAAATTGTTTATAGATATGGGAAGAAAAAAATGTGTTAAAGAATGTTAAAGAATTACCAAGTTGGCTTATTTGATTCAGGTTACAATATAGATGTTATTACTGGTGTGTGTTAAACTTGGGAAGGAGTTTCTAAGAGAAGACAAAGAGAAAATGATAAATTAATTTGTAAGACAGTATTTGAATTGAATAAACACCAATATGTTTTTTTCTGGCAACTTTGAATGGATTTTTCTTGATTGTTTCAAATGATGAAGCTTTAAATATTTGGTTATAGATAAGAGATAAGATATGCGAAGAAGAGATTGTTTTTGTTGTATTTTTAGAGAAAATGATAAATTACTGTGCTAAAAGTAAAAGAAAGGAGTATATAACTGATGTAGCTCTTAATGGACTTGATTAGGACTGAATGACAAACTTTTATAATGTGAGGCTTTATCATTTACATATAGATAAGAGAAGATATCAGAAAAGGAGACCTTTGGTTGAAATGTTAGAGAAGATAATAAGTTAGTGAAACTGTATTTGTCTTAATGAAGGGGGAGGTGATTTCTTTGTATTTCTTTTTTTCTTTTTTTCTGTTTTACATTTTTCTTAGTTTAGTTCATTTTTTATTTTTGTACTTTTAGACTCTATTATTATATTTTTAAAAAAGGACAGAACCTAATGTGCTGCCTAAAAAAATGAAAGTTTACATCCTTGTCCTCCACTGTTTATGTGCTATGACAGTGGTAGCAAACCTATGGCACGCGTGCCAGAGGTGACACTTGGAGCCCTCTCTGTGGGCACGCGCCATACCCCAGAGATGGCAACCGTCCCTCTTCAACCAGCCGCCCGCTAACTCGCCAAGGTCCCACGTGGCCGGATGCATCCCAGCATGGCTGGTTTCCCTCCCCCCTGTCCCATCCCTCCTAGCCTCACATGCTCTCCTTTTCCCAGGCACAACCCACTGCATCACCTCCTCAGCTGTCGGCCGTTTGTCCAGCTCAGAGGCGGCTTCTCTGAACTTCCGGTGGCGGACTGTGGAGCCCCAGAGTGCGCCAGTCCCCTGCCTCTCCTTGCCCTTCGACAATGGCACCCCAGCCTTGCCTCGCCTTGCCTTGCCTTACCCCGCAGGACGAGCCTCCTGCCCACTGCCCCACCAGCCAGAGACTCCCTTGATCTCCCCGAACCCTGCCCGGCCCCCACAGGCATCCCTCCCCATGAGCATCAATGTGATCACGCCCACTTTGGCCACACCCACCCAGTCTGCCATGACCACCACAACCACACCCACCCAGTGGGCCACGCCCACCTGGCACCCGGTGATAAATAAGTGGGTTTTGGGTTGCAGTTTGGGCACTTGGTCTCTAAAAGGTTCGCCATCACTGTGCTATGATATTCACATGGAATTCCTTTTTATTTAGGCTTCTGTGGAAGACAATTTGGGACATGTATGTGCTTCCCCTTATGGAATAAACAGAAAACATTTGTGAGAAGGAAGATTTGGGACATGCAGAATCCCCTCTCCCCCTTCCACCTGGTTTCAATTAGTGGGAAGAAGACTTTATTGCTGTTGTATTCCTACTTTGACAAGAATCATGTCATGGATAATACTACTGTGTTTTCCTGAAAGAAAGACCCACCCCTAAAATAAGCCCTAGCTTGATTTTTGAGGGTGGACCTAATGTAAGCCCTACCCCCAAATAAGCCCTACTTTTGGAGTGAGGTGCATGCCTAAAAATCAAGTTAGGGCGGGGATGGAGGAGGTGGAGCTTACCATTGCAACCAGGCCTCCCATGCCTCGCCAGAAGGAGCAACCTCATTCTGCAGCTGAGAATGGAGCTGAGGCCTGCATTTTGCAGTCAGAAAGGCCTCTGCAGCCAAGAATCGAGCTATGAACAGTGAAATACAGGCCGGAGCTCCATTCTCAGCTGCAGAATGAAGCTGCTCCTTTGGCTGCAGAAGAAATGGTCTGGCTGGTTGGGGCTGTTGGTACCGCCAGCGCAAGGTGAGTAGAAATGACCCCCTCCCCCCAAAAAAATAAGACCTGGTGTCTCTTTTGGAGGCAAAAAAAAAAAAAAGACCAAGTCTTATTTTCGGGGAAACACGGTAGTTGTGAATTTCGCTATATGAGGCACAGTCTTTGGAAGCAAATTGTAAATGGCATTTAGTACAACATGCAGCAGCTGTTCACAAATGAAAAGCACAAATAATATATTTGTTGGGAGGGGCATTAATTTCTGAATCCATTTGAAAGGACTAGTTTGTAAAGCCTTTTATGGCTTGCCCTCAAGAATCCCTCTGGTTCTCAGTTCAATGTTTGTTTCTAGAAGCGGGATGTTTGAGGTCTTCTCCTGAGATAAAGAGAAATGAACTAAGAACAGGAATCTTTTTGTGTGAAGGCTTAAAGATTGTGAATGACCTTACCCCCAGAAATTCACCCGACTCTATTGGCTTTTTGAAATGGTTTTAAGATACCATTTGACTAATATTTTGGATGATGATTTGATTTGGACCAAGTTTTTTTTATTCTTCACAATGTTTATTCTTTTTTGCTATTAGCCAGGGCTGGTTTATTGTTTTTATCTCACATTGTAACTAATGAAGTTTGTAAATTAGGACACCGTGTTGTTCCTCTGTTGCTATACAATGCTATGTTATGATGGGGTTTATTTGGGGATTATTTTATGATGCTTGTAAATTAAAATTCCATAAATTTTGGAACTAATTAATACATACATACATACATACATGCACACACACACACACACACATACATATATATTTACATATATATATAACAGATATGTTCATCTATATATTTATTTTTATTTGCTATACATTTGTCAACCAAATTGGTCTACCTTCAGTAATGCCACTGCTTGGATTATTGAGAGTGAATCCATAACAATTTAGGAAGTGATTCAAAACATTTTTATTTAACCATATTTTTAAGGTTACTCCTTTTGTTTTACATATTTCATATTTTATGGTATCTTTATAAGCTGTCCAGTTGTTAATGACTGGCATATGAAATCAGTAAGAGAATATTCCATTTTCCCAACTCAAAATCTAAAAGTCACCATTCTTCAGGAAAAATACTTCAAAGCAGAACCAGCAGAAATGTGCTGAACTAGAATTTGTCATCATTGTCTGTAACTTTGGAGTTTAGTCAAATAACCTTAAATAAACTATGAAGTGTGTTTCTTCATCTTAGGATCATCTGCATTCTGCTTAAAAATAATGCTAGAATCAATCTGCTGGTCCTCCTTATGCTTCTAATAGCTAAGCATTTTTTCCGGTGCAACCATATCACATAGGAAAAAGCGGCCAAAAATTCATTCATGACCCAAACAGTGTGTCATCTTTTGAAGTAAGCTAGGTCAGGAGACAGCCAAGAACTTCATTCTCTAATTGTAAGGGCATAATAACAGAATCTTGAAAGCCCCTAATGATTCTCTTGATATGAGAAAATCAAGGATGATGAATGAGTTTCATCCCCCCATCCTCATTTGCAGGCCTGGGCTGCTGTTTGCCTAACCACTCTTGCAGTCTTTCAAGGCTATCTCTGTATTCCTCTACGCGAGTGTTTCTCAACCTTGACAATTTTAAGGCATGTGGACTTCAACTCCCAGAATTCCACAGCCAGCATGCCTTAAAATTGTCAAGGTTGAGAAACACTGCTCTACGCCAACATATATTCTCATATATTTTCTTTCAAAATATTGACCTATTTAAAATGGTTCCATTTCCTTTAATTAAGCACCTTTATTTGTATAACACAATTTCTATTTTATATGAATACTGTGATCAGAAGTTAATTGATGTCTGCAACATTTGCAAAAGTGGGAAGTCATTACTGGTCTGTCTAATCCCATCCAACAGTGGTACAATTGGACTCTTGTAGTCAGTTGCAGTTACTTTCTTTTTCTTTCCTGTGGAAACATAAACTTACCTGTTAGGTTTCCCCTCCCGCCCCCAGGGAATTCTATTTTCACTGCAGGAAAGGCTGGGAAATTGCATTGGGAGGCTAATATGGTCAACTATTACACTAGTGAAAAAAATAATTGTGAATAAAATGCAAAATTTGATCTCGTTGGCCAACATCAAGCACTGTTTAAAAACTGTACTATCAACTTATCTGTACGTGATTCACCTTAAAATATCAAACATGTTTAAAATAGGCATACTTCACCTTGTGAATATCTGGATCCTTGGTTTCAGTCTAAAGTACTATGAATCTTCTAGCATTGGACTGACTGTAAGATTCCTTTCCTGTAATAAAAATGAATCCTAAATTATTTCTATTATTTATCTTTTTGAAGTAAGCTGATAAATTGGATAAATCATTTGATTTTTTAAAAAAATATTATGACAGCCAACACAGTAGAAAATACTTGTTAAATTATCAAGGGGTCTTTGAGGATTGAAAGTTGCAGCCTTACACATGTTAACATATGAATAAACTTCATTAAATATACCCAAGTATGGAATTAAACATAAATTGATGCAAGAGTTAAAGACAAATATTGAACACAATTGAAAATATATTGATGGAATCTTTTTATCGACATTATAATTGTTTAGAAAACTCTTAATAAAAAGAAATAAAATCGTATCAGAATTTTTGGAATAAAATAATTTATCATTTATGCAATATGCTTCTTATTGTTTAACAAAATAAAAAAGGGTATTAATCACAAACAGTTACATTAGAATAATGTTATGGTTGAGACATAAATTATGGAGAACTAATTCCATTGCTAATTGCTATTGGAGCTTTAAATTAGCCCCGGTGGGGCAGTGGATTTCACGTCTCCTGTTCCAGGTGGTGATACCAACTTAACGCCTATCTCAAATGAATCTGCCATTGGGCAGGTATGTATGCTATTCTAAGCCAATAGTTTGAGAATGACATAGTCTGGCATTGAGGACTCTGATGGAGATCAGCATATGCCTTCGCCCAAGCAGGCCTTTTAGAAGGAGTAGGCAGAGGTTCCCTGCTTTCGTGGGTTTATGGCTCAACCTTGGCATTATTGTAACGTAGTTTTTTGTGTTTAATGTTTCTTAGACTTGGTTTTCCATTGCCAGCATGGAAGGAACCCTAATGCATGAGTTTCAGAGGAGAAAGTAGCAGTTCTGAACCTGCTGTGTGGCTCGATCAGCAAGCGTGAGTATTAACGCTAGAGCTGTCAGGCCTTGTGAAAATTAATGAAGCCTGACGGTTACCCAGTGAAAGGTCAGAGGCAGAACTTGCTCTTACATAACATTTGTATTTTGTTGTGTCTAACAACAGTTTGAACAAAGGAGAGCTTTTGTGCGTGAGCCTTAGATTTATCACAGGACTCCATAGGTCTTGGCCTTCTCTTTTCCTTGTGTTGTAGCTTGATGTTTTCCTTGCATAAAACCAAAGTATTTAGCTGTTTGCTTTTTATGCCCACCTTGATTGATTTTTCCCATGCTTCTCAACTGTCCTTCCAGTCTCTGTCCAACTCAGTTATCACTTTTAAACAGACAGCAGTTAAACTAGTAATGATGAAGTTTTGTTAATGAATTTTGAGAATGCCTGATGTTAGATCCTGTGTGTGTGTGTGCGTGTGTGTGTGTGTGTGTGTGTGTGAGAGAGAGAGAGAGAGAGAGAGAGAGAGAGAGATTTTAGGGTCATCATACTGTTGGATTGCATTTTTCAGCTTGAGATTATATGTATACTTGAATTACATTTGGCTAATATGGAGAATATATATCATCATTTCATTAAACCAGCAGTGCTTCAAAAGTGGTTCTTGCTTTTCCTTAGACTCCTTGGTTATATTTACCAAGAAGTCTATGAAAAGAAAGAAGCTTGAACAAACCATAGGAGTTGGATTAAAGAGAATAAATGTTCCATTCCAAGCAATCATTCTGACTTCTACATTGAGGGGATAGTACTGGAGGGAGCAATTAAAGCAGAGAAAGTAAGACCACTGAAATGAATGGGAAGGATGTTTAGTTCTTAATTCTTAGGCATGTCAAAACATCTGTTTGTGAAAGATTATCTTCCTGTTGCTTTTTTGCTTGATGTCTGGTCTTAACCAAGTTACTTCACCTTTTTGCTTTTTTCTCATCTCCAAATAATCAATCTTGCAAGGTTTTGGGAAATTTTCAGCCCAATATTCTCTATTATGCATTTATCTATACTTCTGTAGAAGTTGATTTTTCTACACAAATAGAAGCAACCTGGAATTTATTTGTGGAAAATCAAACAACATTGTGATTGAAAGTCTTTGGTGAACAGTACTCCATGATTAAACATATCATCCAACCAGAGTTTGTATTTAGTTCAGACTGAACTATTTTTTATAAAATTCTTAATAGAACTTTGTATAACATACTGCAAAGTTAAAAACATAGGCCAGTCCGTGGCAAAGTACAGTCTAAAAAGTAATTCTTTCTTCATCATGAAAAATAACAATGTTATTTGTATATCCTCAGTTATAGGTTATATTGCTTAGGATTCTTGGGTTTCAATTTAATTTTGTACACTAATTTTGTACACTGTGTTCTAATAATCATTTCACTTTTAGCCCACTTCTCACTTGTAGAGTTGCAGCTGACTGGGATCAATCTTTAATTGTGGTACTTGTTAAAATGACCCAAATTGAAAATAAGTTTATTATGGCCCTCTCTTAAATTGGATGCCAGTCCATAGTTTTCTTTTTAGTTTTCTTTTATAAGAATTTTCTAAGAGAAATGAAAAAAGAAATAATACTATAGTAACTGATATGAATACATGTATAAATAATACACAACACACAGACACATGTATGCATAGTGACACATCTCTGTGTATACATACACAGAGAAGCACACCTTGTACAAGCAGCAGAAATCAGGTAGATAATCAACAAATCTTAAATAACAAAAAATTAAAGTGTTATGTGGCTAATATATTCTAGTATATAAAGATTTTAAGGATTTCATACCCAATTTATAATCAAAGCATATTTCTATTAAACTATAGATATATTTGGTTAATACAAAATGAAAAAGAGAAGGAAAACTATAATAATAAACAGTATATTGAATAGTCAGTGATATATAAACCATATGTCAGATGAAAATGCAAACTCTAGTATCCAAATTTGGAATGTGGCCCAATTCCATGTATAGAATTGTAGTCCACAAATAGTTTCCAAATAAGATTGAATTATACATTAGATTTTCTTTTCAAATATGCAGTTATTCTAAGCATTGAAATATATTCCTCAGTTTAGTAAACCATTCTTCCATAGAGGGGAACGAAGATCTCATGTAATTAAAAAAAATATTCTTGAAACTGTTAATATATACTGTGCCACTTAGTATATATTGAATAAATATATAGTTGAGTGAAGTTTAATCAAAATATCTCAGGATAAAATGGAATGACCTCTTTCAAGATTTCTTCCATTTTGTAGGTGAATCATAGCGTTGTTGAGCTTCACAGTATTGCCATCACATATGGAAGAAGGATCCAATCCATTCAATGCATTTTTAACATTTTGTAGAGATGGAGTTACAGAATTTAGTAATCATGAATGGAATAGTGTACCAGCATTAAAACATAGCAAGATTTTCAAATTGCAAAATTTTGAAGTATAAAGTTGACTTTACTAAACTGATATGTTTGTGGAAGTGTTCCTAGCTAGTGTGAGTTCAGAAACCTGACATGTATGTTTTTAGTTTATGATGGATAGAATTTTAAGAAAATGAATGCAGTGTTCTTTATAATGTTACAAATGGCCATATGAGAGTGCAGTCATATGTACAGGCTACCTTTCCAAGATAAACAGATGAAACAATTCATCATTTTCATACCTTTACAGTGATAGCCTGAACCTAAGTGGCTATCCTGAAGTATGTATATATATTGTTACACATTGAAGTTTCTTCTCTAAGTGGTATTGATTTAAAAAAAACCAAAATTATTATTAGAAAAGTGTCCTAAGGGCTGACAAAAATGTATACCTATGCAATCCTCCTGTATCTTTGTCTCAGTAATGATGTACAGGATTATGGGCTATTTGAAATGTGCTCAAGAATGAGTCGGTGGATCCTTCTCTTGGTTTATTTGGATAATTAATCAAATTTAATGTATTATAAAGTGGTCCATTTTATTTCTTTTTTTAATATTAAAATTGTAGTCTGGAGAAAGCAGTAGCAGTGATTGTCGGCAGACCTTGCAAGCAAGGCAAACAAGATGAAGGGGTTCATGAAATTTCTGAAAACTTTCCCTTTTCCTCTGAAAAATTTTGATAATATAAACATTGTGATAGCAAATGTGAAGAAGATTGGAGAAAGTGAATAATTAAGAAAGAAAAATAGTTCATATGGTTAACATAGGAGTTAACATTACCATATTAATTAACCTGGCATAATGTATTGTTTTGATTGTCATAATGGTTGTGTGCCATCAGATTGATATATAATAGAAAGTGCTTACTTTCCTAATAAACTTCAGTTGAACCTCTTTCATTCTGATGTCCTTTAGATGTAGATTTCAAACTTTGGTCAGTTAGGAAATTGAAAAACCCAATACATCTGTAGGCACCAGATTGGAATAAACCATTAATGAGTACAGCAAGGACTGAGTGCAAGTCTGTGGCCTTTAAATGGAATGCTGGAGACATTGTTTCAAAGATGGTAGAACACCAGAACATAAACATGGTGGAATATTGACTATAGCCATAACAAAAACTACATTTGATTTTTAAAATTTTAAATTTAGAGCTTAATGTAATCAATTGTATATAATTAGCACTATTACACCCTATATATGTATTAATATTCCTGTTCTGCTAGGCATGTGAGTTTTGGAGGGACTTTTAGAATGTGCTTGTGATTCTGGAGTCGAAGTTGCATACTTCTGGATAAAAAGATGACCAGCCATATGAACTATTCCATAAATTCTTCTTTAATTCATCAAACCTCTAAATAATATTGATCAATATACCTTTCTTTCTTGTGATTTTCCTTGAACAAAACCTGTCCAGTATGAGTTTAAATGTGAAATCTATGTTTGTTTTGGGACAGCAGTTTCTCAAATAAATAATTGCTCTGTTTCTGTACCGTTTCAGGAAACTTGCCATATGATTACAAAATAGTGATTGCTGGGAATCATGAACTAACATTTGATAAGGAATTCATGGCAGACCTTGTAAAACAGGATTACTACCGCTTTCCTTCTGTATCCAAATTGAAACCAGAGGACTTTGACAATGTTCAGTCACTTTTGACAAACAGTATTTACTTGCAAGATTCTGAGGTAACAGTCAAAGGATTCCGAATATATGGCGCCCCTTGGTAAGTCTAACATTTGCCTTTATGTGCATATATATGTAATTAGTTCCATAATCTGTGAAGTTCTTATTTTAACACATTATGTAATTTCTTCTGAATAAGGGAAGTAATAGATACTCCATAACTCAAAATCTTGTATGTTTGTTAGAAACCCAAGGCTATGAGCAAATTCTGGAATAATCAGTTATTTTGGATAATAAATTTGAAATTCAAAATTCCTGATTTTATTTAATAGCTATACTCTAGAAGTCGTAACATATTTTTTGTGTGTATTTTCAAATGACGCAAAATAGTTTAATCATAGCATGCTAAAATGGGGTATATATTTTAAAAGAAATCACTGGGAGCTACAATAAAAAAATCCATAACTTTCTTATGTCAGAGAGCAGAGACTGAGTAAATGGATAAAACTGCACAAATAATATCCAATTAAGTTTGATGCTGTTCTCTTTACTTCAGTGTGTCAGTTTCATATGAAAACTAAACTGAACTCCTCTGATTAGTATGATCTATTCACTGTAAGGAAGAAAAAAAGTGTTCTTTGAAAGACACTTAATGATGGTTATTGTAAGCCTGCTTGTTTTCACAGCTATTTTGTTAGTAATCCGCTAATTAGATACTGCACATAGTTAAGCTCTCATATGTCCCCACCTATATCTCTACTAATCATGGCAGGGTTCCTCTTCATTTAACTCCTTGTGCATTTAGTAGGAAATGCTTAAGTTGAATGTTTACTACAAGGAATCATGACAAACTGCTATTTATTTCAAGTTATTTAAAACCTGCAATTACGTTTTCCTTCTTTGTGTTTGTATTATATTGTGAATTGAAGAAAGAAATTCTACTTTTTTATACTTCCAGCCTATTCAAAAAACAACAGAAGTGATACTGTATGTATGCATATATATGAATAATCACATACAAGTATGTTATGTATAGCCAGAAGCCAGGATGAAAGAGAGAGAGAATATTATATTTACATAATACTTGTTTAATGGTTTTGCGCCAAAATCTTTGTGCATGATTTGGAATTTAGATTGCCTTCCTGATTTCTTGCAAATAACCTAAATGTAATAGGTCCTTTAAAACATATTTTCCCATTCATGTCCATACTAGCTTTAACCACAAAAAAAGAATGCAAGAGAAGAAGTTACCTTACCTTAGAGATGAGCAATCTGGTCTTTTCCAGTTGGTTTGGACTTCAACTTCCATCAACTGCATGGCCAATTTTAAAGGATGATGGGAGTTAATATTCCCAAAGTTTGAAAAGTCCCTCCACTTCCATTTCTCCTTTAAGATATGTTACCAGAACAGGCTGGGAGTTCAACAAAGGGAAGATTCACTCCTGTCTTATGTATTACTTTTACTGTTAAAGATTTAATCCAATGGTAACTTTGTGAAAAAAAATGAAGTCAGAACTTTACGAAAGGTCCCCTCCCTCTTTTGTCTATTTTTCCTTTTAGTCAGCAGAAGCAGTTTAAACTTTTCATTTAAATGAGTGAGTTGTGTGTTGGGGAATTACCTCATATAAAAATAATAAACCTGAAAGTGTTGAAAATTATGCTGATAATGTTCTTTGTATGCAGTATGTGTACATCCAAAGTGAAATTACACAGTTATCTAGATTATATATTTATTATCATTTCAGAGAGTCTAGGGAAGATCTAGATTGGCAGCAATCACTTTTCATAGGCTTGTACACTGTTTTTATGGACATTAGTAATAGATCTACCTGCAGCCAATTAGTAATAGATCTACCTGTATCAGAACTAAGAGCTTTTGTGGTACTTTTTGTAAGAACCTTTAGGTGGTACTTACTCATCAACAGGGTAGACTCATGTAGAAAGCCGTGAGAAATGAATTTGTAATAATTGGAATTTGCCTCCAGAGATTGAACAACGTTTTATCTGAAATGTTACCGGGTTTCCTGCTTGAGCAGGGGGTTGGACTAGAAGACCTCTCTGTTAAATCCGTAGCTTCTAATTATAGGTAGTCCTCGACTTGTGACCGTTCAAAGTTACAACGGCACTGAAAAATGTGATTTATGACCCTTTTTCACACTTAACAACCATTGCAACATCTCCATGGTCAACATGATCAAAATTCAGATGCTTGGCAACTGGTTCATATTTATGACGGTTGCCATGTCCTGGGATCATGTGATCAGCTTTTGCGACCTGACAAGCAAAATCTATGTGGAAGCCAGATTCACTTAACAACCATGTTACTAACTTAACTGCAGTTATTCATTTAACAATTGTGGCAAGAAAAGTCATAAAATGGGGCAAAACTCACTTAACAAATGTTTGTTTCATTTAGCAACATAATTTTTGTTGCTCAGTTATGGTCATAACTCGATGACTATCTGTACTTACAACTCATCATCATAATCTATTGTACAGTAACTTCCATACATTTAGCTGCTGTTGGTAGTGAAAGCATTAAATGGGGTGTCAACAAGTGATAGGCCAGAAGTAAATTCCAATTAAATTTGTAACTTTATTTAAAATGTGAGTCAAGAACTTTTATTATTTCCACTCTAACATGGGCATTCTTCTTTGGGCCTCTATTTCTCCTTTCTCAGATTTTTATATGGTATAGTATAGCAATTAAAAAATGCATTCTTCGTCTTGTAGTCCTTAGATTTGTTAGGTTATAACTTTCAAGCTGGATTAAGGTTGAAGAGATCAAGTTGCAAACTTGTCATGCAGCTCATGTTGAACCAATTATTTATCTTTAAGCCCAGACTCCTTCACAGGAAGAAATAAACTCGCTGCATTTAATTCCTAAGTCAAGAAATGTAAGGGATATTCATCAAACTCAGTTATACACCATTACGTTGCAAAAAAGATTCAGCATAAAACCCAATATGAATACAAAATTATCTAAAGAAAGTGAGCAGAACAAACACATTCTCACATGACAAAATTCCACAGATGTGGAATCTTGTATCAAATTAATCTGTAATAATAAATATAACTAAAAATGCCAGCAGGAGGAGTTCAAGAATATTTATGTTCCATTCAGCCAGTGAGCAGAATCATGTTCCTGGTGAAAAACACAGGCATCTGCTACAATCTGTAACGGTAGATAAAAAAAATGTGAAAATATTCCTCTTGAGTCAAATCCCAATCTTCCAGCCTCGCAGAGAAATATTATTTGTAAGTATATAAACCTGTGGTTTGCATCATGTAATATCTTTCTTCATTTGCCTCCTTCCCCTTTCCACAGTTACCTGTGATTAAGTCTTGCATCCTTTGAAAGATGAATCTGTTGAGTGGAGCCATATCTCCAGTGGGAATCTTCAGAGTTAAGTAGAATAGGAATAGAAATGGAATCTGCCATATTGCAGGATTATATATTTTCTCTCTTTGGTTTCTCTGTTTTTCCCCTCTTTATGGCTTTCTGAGAGCTGTATGTGGAATTTTGACTGTAGATTCCCTCCCTGAATTTCCAGATGGATGACATTAGTTTCACCAGAAATGATGTTGGTGTTGCTGAAAGTACCTCTTTTTGTTCTACCATAAAAATAAAGAAACAGACTGAAACAAACTTCTGTGATTCTATGCATGGTGTTTTACAATGTGTACTATTTGGTATTATTTATACTATTTGGTACAAATACATTTGAGATTTTTTTAAAAAAATTAAATGCATAACACCCATCCTAACTGGAATGATGATTTAATTCACTTCAATACTTTTCCAAGACATTTAAAGATATCTTCATACCATTTTAGTTAATTAACAAAACACTGTAAACTAAGTGAGCAAAATGAAATGGTTCCATTTCACAGAAAGGTCTGCTTTGCAGCTAAGGATTTTTTAAAATTAATTCATTTATGTTTATTGTCATATAATCATTTTTTTAAAAAAAATGGACTCATTAGAGATGTCTTTATCACCATATAAAAAGGCTTTGGCATTGCATAGACCTTGAACTAATGAATTAGTTTTCATGGGCCACTTTTATGTGAGCCTAGAAAAAAGATGACTGGTCACATGGAAGTGGAAGAGAAGACCAGCTACTTTAATGAATATAAGAAAGCCTGTGCTCTTGTAAAATTAGGAAAAAAATGTGAATAGCCCTACTAAAAACTCTGACTTTGGTCATGTAGAAAATCCATTTTCAGCTAGTAGTTTTACATCAAGGAGAAGGCTCAATCTATCATTAATAGTCCCAATTCTTAAGAGCGTCAGATTCAAGTTTTTCATTGAATTGAAGAACTAACCGTAGTACATATATCTAGATCAGAGTTTCTCAACCTTTCCGACTTTGCGTACCAGCGGGGGGGGGTGGGGGAAGAGGAGGAGATGGTTCTGCATCAGCAGCAAGCGTGTCCGTATGTGTGCAGCTTCACTTGCACAAGTGGTGGGCATATACGCCTGCCACTTGTGCAAATGGAGCACTTGTGCGAGTGGGGATGTGTGTGCATGCTCACCCATCACTTATGCAACCCAGTTCTGAAAAGTTCAAGGCCTAGTAATGGGCCGTGGCTCAGGGATTGGGATCCCCTGATTTAGACAATGTAAATTATTTATTATTGTATTTATTAATCAAAAGTATACATTGCCCATCTCATTACCTAAGTGACTATGGCAGTTTACAAGTAGAAAAACCCCATAAAACCCTTAGAAAAATAGAGTTAAAAAGATGGAAGGAATGCCCTCAAATCACCAACTACCCCTGTGGTTGCATACCACTCTTGGATCTCCATGCTAATTGACAAAGCCAAGTCTTAATGCTCTCTTAGAAAGGGGCCAACTTCAAGATATTCCTTAGGGCAGGACTAATGGCAGAGAAGGACCTCTTCCTACACCCCACCAATCATAATTCTTTAGCCAACTTAATGTGTCCTTTCTGCTTGACTGGATATGTGTTTTAATCATTATTTATTATCAAGATCATCATTATCAACTTGAGATTCAGTTTGATGTAGTACGTATATGGCACCAGATTAGAATAACAGAATTGGAAGGGACGTTGGAGATCTTCTAGTCCAACCCCCTGCTCAAGCAGGAAACCCTATACCATTTCAGATAAATGATTGTCCAATCTCTTCTTAATAACCTCCAATATTGGAGCACCCACAACTTCTGGAGGCAAGTTGTTCCCCTGATTAACTGTTCTGTAAGTTCTAATTCCTTGTTAGGCACAAAGCCAGCTAGCTGATCTTGGCAAGAAGGCAGTGGCAAACCTATTCTGAAAAAATATTGGCAAAATAGCTGAATGGACATGTCCAGGCAATTCCCAGGAATCAACACTGACTCAAAGGTGCATACAAACAATTACCAACTTATTATAGCTATAATAAAGAAATGTCAACCTATATTCAGGATTGGTGATTTTTCTTCATACATCTGATGACTTTTTGAAGAACAAGATGATAAGTGCACTGTAATTTGTCCCTAGACAATAACTTTGAATACACCAGCATTTGTGGCTGTTTGCAGTTGGAACAATGGTGCATATTTAACATATTTAAGGTATACAAAATTTGCAATTTGTTTGATATGGTAGTATGCCATGAATTTTTACCACACAACTGGGGTTGCTGCAAAGGTTATAAGTGTGAATTTCAGTTGCAAGTCCCTTTTTTCATTGCTGCTATCTTTAAATGGTCACTAAATGCATGGCTGTAAGCTGAGGACTATTTGTACAGAACACTTCTTTGGCTTTTTCAGTGCCTAACTTGTGCCACAGTTTTATTTCTCAACAGGAATAAAAGCATTATTTAGCAACCATCAAACCACTTCTATCAAGTTACCTAATTCAGGTCTTGAGAATTCTTGCATCTAGAATTTTAATCTATTGGGCCATTAGGATAAAATTTCCCTTAAATTGAACTCCTATTAGATTTATGAAGACTTTCATGTTGTTTTCTTGACAATAGCATAAACCTCCTGTCCACATAGCAACCTGGTGTAGCCCTTTTGGTTTTTTTTTGAGACCAGCTAAAATTAACAAAGTCCTGCCACCGACTGTAGACATTGATAATTAAAAGCTCATCAAAAACAGTCAGTGGATTACCTCTGACATCTACAGATTTGTTGTTGTTATTCTGAACTTTAAAAAAAGAACAACAGATCATAGAGATCTGGTACAAGTCACATTGAGGAAAACAGTGGCGGGGATGTCATAACACAAACTCCATCCTTTTGTAGTTGTGTCCCAACATTGGATGTTTTGCACCCTTGTGCAAGAGCTACTAGTTTCCTAACCTGCAGACAACACTTCAACTGATCTAATTTATAGGTAATCCTTGATTTACGATCACAATGGAACCCAACATTTCCATTGCTAAGCAAGACAGTTGTTAAGTGAGTTTTGCTCCATTTTACAATCTTTCTTGCCATCGTTGTTAAGTGAATTGCTGTAGTTAATTTAGTAACACAGTTGTTAAGTGAATCTGGCTTCCCCATTGACTTTGCTCATTAGAAGATCGCAAAAAGTGATCACGTGTCCTTGTGACACTGCAAACATCATAAATACATGCCAATTGCCAAGCATCTCAATTTTGATCATGTGACCATGGGATGCTGCAGTGGTGTAAGTGTGAAAAGCCATCATAAGTCACCTTTTTCAGTACCGGAGTAACTTTGAACAGTCACTAAAATGAATGGTTATAAGTCAAGAACTGATACCTGTTCTTGGAATGTTGAAATCCTTTGATGGTTTTCAAGATTCAAGTTTTCTATTTCTCCCTTCCTTTATGGTTTCGTCTAAAACATCCAGTTTTGCTTTGTTATTTGTCACATTTTTTCACATTATTTCTCATAGTAGAAGCTAAACTAAAAGGCTGCAATTTTTTTTTACTTCGTTTGCAATTATGTTTTACTACAAATAGCCATAAAGTTGTTACTGTTTTATGCTGCTATACAACTTTCTCTTTACACTGTCAGAAAAACATCAAGATTTTTTTTCCAATTATAAATTGTGTAATGCATCATGGATTTTGCTGACAGTCTTCATGTTCTCAAAATAGAGAGCAAATTAACAGCAGATATTGAGTTGTTGGATTAGAAAAACCAATTGGCAACTAAGGCTTCGGTTGTGCTTGATGGGGAGAATGGTTCCCCTGTCTTTTATTTTCACAATTAACTAAGGCCTTTTAAAAATGAAGTAGAAATTACCAAATTCAGCAATAATGTTTTTCATATCTGCTAATCTGAAGGGGCACATAATGATGTTTCTATACCACTTTGTCAGAAACTGGCATTCTTTAATAGAAAGCAACAGTTCAGGAAAAAAAGCATGGGGAAAGAATGAGGTCTTGTGTCTCTGTGTTAAACAAATATACACACACTCATAACATAGTTATGTTTAAAGGCCCCGGGTCTTATTTCATTTTTCTTGGCTTTTGTCCTTCAACTCTCTCATTATAAAATTGAAGATTGTTATTCCCTCAGGTCTAAAATTACCAACGTTTGTTGACATTTTTTTGCCTCTATGGGAATGTCACTGACTCCTTTTAAATCTTGCTGAGATCAGTTGACTTCTAACTTAACAGTCCTTCTATTTGAAAATGAAATGAAAACAGAAATTGTAAACAGAAAGATGTCTTTTTAAAATACCATTCATCTTGGGCCAGATTTTTGTATATCCTATAGCACATACATCAATTTCTTTCACATATGCTTTGCTTTGAGTAGAGGGATTCAAAGAAATCCTTGCAGACATACGTATTAAATCTCTGAAACAAAATGCTAATAATGCAGTTTCCATCATTTGCTTAACTAGGAAATAATGAGCAGTGAGGTACTGCTTCAGAATTCCTATATTTACCCCAAAAGAAGATAATGTTGCTTTAAATTGGCCCCACCAATCTCAAATGTGGACATTAGAGATAAAAATTATTTGCTCCTTTACTGTATGTTACAGGGAATCTAGTATCATCTATAATCCAATACATGATATTGTGGCTGTTTTGAGCCAGCTATAGCACTTTTACAGCTTTACTGTGTGTTGTTTTTGGATTTGTTTCTTTTTTTCCCCCTGTCCCTTCCCTCTCCCCTAATCCTCCATCCCCACCACCACCACCACCATTGGGTTTTTGTCTTTGTCCTCCCCCCACCTTCCTGAAAGCTCTTCTTCCTTTTTTTTCTCTTCATTTATCAAAACAATATTTCTTCTGCATTGATTCCTTCAAACTATGTCTGGAAGCAAAGGCAATCAAATTAACTAATATTTTACTTTTGCATAAGATTAATGCTAATGCTTACGAAGAAGGAAATAAACTCCCATAATTTAATTTGTATTCTCAGTTGATTCTCAGTGATTTAATTTTGCGGAGGTTTGTCTTTCTCCTTACTGTTTTTGGAGCTTATATTGGAGAATTAGAGATTGAAAACTCCTCTATTATGCTGTCTTCTAAGTGCTGAATGGATCTCAGTACTATCTCCTAAGTGCTTGTCCATTCTAATTTTAAATAACTCAAGCATTGTGGCTATGTAATTTCCTCTTGGAGACCGTTGCTCTGTATAATCAATGTTACTGACAGGAATTTTCCATGAAATACAGCCTACAATTCCTAGCTTTTAACTGGAGCCAGCTCTGGCCAAGATATGGGCTTGAAATGCTGTTCTGATGCTGTCTCTTCAAGACAACAAAGTCCATCCAGCAGTAATATCACATGTCAGCGTTCCCCAAAATGATTTGCAAATACTTACTTCATTTAATATTTAATGAAAATATTTCTAATTTGCCTGCAGAGCCTTCCAAGTGATGTATAACATTTTTTTAAAAAAATACTACCACAGTACAATCAAATCTCAGTTAAAAATAAAATATTTTTAATACAATTTCCTGATGTTCAGCATATCTTCAGTATCATTTTATTACTGTTTGCAATAATTCCTTTCCTTGGTGTCCTGTCAGATACCTTGGTTTTGAAATTTAGGTTCTTTAAAGTATTTGATGCAGTAATTAAAAAACAACAAGGAAGGAATATGACCTGAAAATAAAATAATAATTGCAATGTAGATCAACACTATACAACTGTTATAGGGCAAGCAAATGCATATTTTTCATACTCTTTTCTGAAAGCAGGGAGTGGAGGCTTATCACAGTGCCAGTGGCAGAGTTGTCAACAGTTTGGGAATGTCACAGGGAAAAAAACAATCTCCAGAAGCAACAAATCTCTATATATGTACAGTATGTGGAACCTATGTTTGTGGAACAGGGCTTCCCTACATCTCACCTTCACAACAGCTTTTCGCAGCTATGGCTTTCTCAGAAAGGATGTAAGAATTGCAATAAATAAAGGCAGAAATAGATTTCCTGAATAGACTCTCACATCATTTTAGACTGAATCCATTATCTTCATGCTTTAAGGAAACAAAAGTTACTACCATTTGTAAGAAGGCGCATGAACCCTGTTGCATTCCAATATAATTCAATAACTTCCCATGCTTACTAGAACAGAGGTTTATAGCCAGGAATCCTAAGCTGTGATAAGTATTTTACCATGTAAATGTTACTTACTTAAAAAAAAGTTGATATGAATTTTGTTAGAGATATGTTGAATATGTCTGATGTTGAATGGACCAGGGAACCATTCACATACAGCACCTTAGAAATGCACTGTTGTGTCATTTCAGTTGATCTGTTAATTGCACTTATCAGTTATGCCATTAAATTATAGCAAGAGCTTTATCAGAGCAATGCATTTGTACAAGACCCCAGTGCATCTTTGGATTGTCAATTGCCTTGTATTTTATTTCACTAAGCAAGCATGTCCTGTTGATCATCTTTACATAATCAGTTAGCTTTTAGGCTGAAACAATACTTTGTTTCATCATATACATAGAAGCCAAAATGTTAAAAGTTTGTAAGTATAAAAATGTTATGTCTATATGTTATTTTTGCTGTAGTTACACACACACACACACACACACACACACACACACACACACACACACACAGAGCTTCTGTGTCCTAATCTTTCTTGTTTGAAAAAGAAAAAAACAAAATTACAATTTTTGTTGTAACATAAATGACTAGGCATGCTCAAATTCTGTTTTAAATTCTGAATTAAATCATGAATAACTACATCCGACTATAATTTAAGATCTCATAAGCAATCTCTTTCACTTGATGATTTTTCATAGTGAGATGTATGAAATATGATGTTATCCATTCAGTCATAAATGGCATATACATTAAATAAATAATAATAGTTTACTAAAAGCATTTTTTTATCCATGCACACAAGCAACTGTGTGTGTGTGTGTGTGTGTGTGTGTGTGTATAATGGCACTGGAAAAATTGACGTATGACCATTTTTCACACTTAACGACTGTTGCAGCTTCCCTATGGTCATGTGATCAAAAATTTGGATTCTTGGCAACTCACTTAACAACTGTCTTGCTTTGCAGTGGAAATGCGGGGCTCAGTTGTCATAAGTCAAGGCCTACCTGTAGTTCCACCATGGTGCATAATATAGCTAGCTTGTCGAATTTGTTTCTCTGGCTCAGGGAAAGAAGCAAACCAGCGTCCCCTTGAAGGGCTTTGTACTGAAATGTTTCATTGAGAAAAGAACGTGACAGTCTAGCCAGTGAAAACCTACACTCGTCTCCTGTTTCTATCAAAGTCTTGCTGAGATGTATGGCCTGCTATTGTATGTTTATTCAGGCATCAATCACAATCAAGTCTCTTGCCAGTTCATCTGTAAGGGCATTGTAATCCTATTTTTATCAGTTCCTTCCTGTTCACCAGACAGTTAAAGTAGCATGAGCAGGAGTCAGAAATATCTTAATGGATTTGGTTCCCAGAGATATCAGTGGCCTGAGGAAGAGTTTTGTTGAAATTTCTTCCTGACCTGATACTACAGAGAAGTAAAGAGCAAGGTGTAGAAAGAGGGCATACAGGGCAAGACAGAGTGTTGGACAGCAGATCCATCCTAGTGATTAAATAACCAGGCTTCAAAGAAAATGGGGCTAATTAAGAATAACATCTAATTTTTTGCAGCTTCCTTATTTCTTTGAAGTATATATTTGTTTGTTGCATTTCTCTACCATTTATTTAAAGTCAAGCGAAATAATAATTTTATTTATTGGTTTGACTCTATGTAAAATATATTTAGGTTCCTATGAAAGAGCTTGGATTTAAACTGTAACTGAATACAAATGGTAATCAGCTCTCCACTTGCTGCACCCTTATTGTACAACATCAAAAACTGCACTATATGTAGGATAACTGTTGGGCCATAAAAACCAAATGAACCAGTTGTCCATTGGTCTCTGTTTTTTCAGCACAAGGAATATTCCAAGTTCTCTAATCAGATTAGAATAAGAGAACAATAGAAAAGAAAAAAGAAAATGCATAGCACAAGAAAGAAAAAAGTCTGTTATTTCTGCTGAAAAAAATATAAATATTGCTTATTCTCACATTATCTGGTTATTCCTAATAACCTTGTTATGATACTGAAATTTCTCATGTTTTGTAATATGTAGCAGAACATTGCTATTTTTCACTTCTTTCAACAAATTAGAGGAATCCAAACTAAGCCTATTAATTTCAGATTGCATTGCATTGAATAATTAAGGGATAATCCCTGCTTCTTAAGATTTGCTTTTTCTTACTGAATTTTGAAAACATTATTCTGAGTATGTTTTGAAAGCACATACAGTTGTGACGGCTAAATGTGAATTTGTGCTCTTTTTAAATTAAAAATACCTTAGTCGTAGAGTGGGAGATATTCAGATCCAAAGCAAGAATTTGCTGTATTTATTGGAGATAAAGAAGCAGCCTTTCGGACTTGCAAAATAGTTGTACAAGCCCAGGAAAATTAGAATGGAGTAGAATAGAATAGAATAGAATAGAATAGAATAGAATAGAATAGCAAAGTTGAAAGGGACCTTGGAGGTCTTCTAGTCCAACCCATTGCTTAGGCAGGAAACTCTATACCACTTCAGACAAATGGTTATCCAATCTCTTCTTTAAAATTTCCAGTGTTGGAGCATTCACAACTTCTGGAGGCAGGTTGTTCTGCTGATTTTGTTCTAACTGTCAGGAAATAATGTGTGAGACAAGAAGGCAGTGACAGGTTAACGATACGTGACCGCACCCTATTTTTTTCTTTTTATGCAATGGCTTCTTTAAGGAATCTCCAGCAAGTAGAATTAGCACACACATGTCAAAGCCAAAACATTTTCCTGCTTTGAGTCAAATAATTCACAAGTCACAAGTCTTCTTGCTAAATAAAACTCACAGCAGTACTTCTTAGATTTAATTTCACTGGCATTATAAGAACAATTAATTCACTTAAATGTAATTATTTTCTGTTGACTGTCATTGAGAATATATGTTCATTTTCATGGAATTTTTTTATTGATTTTAGTTTTCTGTAAAATTGTATTAATTCTTCACAGAGTAATCTATATTAGAATGAAAAAAAATATTTATATAGACAGTAAGCTTGAACAAAAGGGCAAGGAATTTTAACTTTTTAATTAGGGACTATCTTTCTTTAATTTCCTTTAATTTCAGTGAAGGTGAGTTTCACTGATGACTCAGATTCAAAAGTTAGCTCAGTATAGATGAAGTGTCTGTGTGTGTGTGGTGGGAAGTAGGTAGGTAAGTGAGGGAGAGAGAGAGAAAATAGATTATTTCCAGAAATATCACCATCAGTTTTTGAAACTACGACTGTTTCTAAACAGTTTGTAGTATGTATCACAAATGGGTCAAATTGGCTGCTATGGGAGAAGAATACTTCTAAAAGCCTTCCTTCCTTCCAATTTAAACAAAACTTATATTAAATTATAAAACAAAATTGTATTTTAAACATGAAAAACGTGACGGTTATCTTTACGATATATCAATGAAGTCAGCATATATTAAAAAGCACAACTTAATTTGCTTTCGCAGACAAACTCTGTAAAGCACAACACTGCATCCATGAAAAGGATCATCTCTCATAGAATCCAGATTTATATCTTGAAGCTGATTCCTTGTGCATTATATACATGTGTCCTTGTCACAGATTGTGATGGTGCTCAGTTCTCAATGCAGGCCAATTGAGATATGTCATGGAAGTCTCCACCTGGTATCTGGAATCTGTAAGGGTCTAGATAGGGAGAAAAGATTTAGTCTTAGCAAGACAGAGTGGCTGTTGGTTCAGAATGTATGTGAGTCTGGGACAACACCAGATTTAGCTTTCAGTGGGATTGCTCTCTTCCAAAGAGAGTCAGTATTCAATCTTGAAAAATGCCTGGAGAATTGGAAGATGTAGCTAGAATGGCTTTCATCTAACTGTACCTTATGTGCCAGCTGAGAGTCTTCAGTGCAGGAAATGCGTGTAACTGTGACTCATGACCTTGTAATCTTGTGGCTGTACTTGGGACCACATTTGAAGACAAAAAATTACAGCTGGTATAAAATGCAACTGCACATTTGCTAACTGGGACCAGCTGGTTTAGACATATAACACAAGTATTAGATTTAGATATAAAATACTAGTATTGCAAAAACTGAATTGGCTACCAGATTCTTTCTAGGTGCAATTCAAGATTAAATTATCATCTTTAAAATCATTCATAGATTTCTACTTTCAGGAAGCTATTAAAAACCTGGCTGTTCCTGTTTGGGACTGGAGTAAGGGGCCGTTGTACATGAGGTAAATGCTGATATCTAACTGATGACTAAATAATATGAGATGGAATTTATATTATTGCTGCTGTTTTTATTGCTGCTTTATGTGTCTATTATGGATTAGTGCAGGATGCATAAATGATTATTTGATTATTTGTTAAAGAATACACATATCATTATGAGAAACTTCCTTTTGGTTGTAGCATTTCTTGTTACTAAAAATATGAGCTGCAGAGAGCAAGCTTAGTAATTTATGGCAACCGTTGATTCCCTGATTTTCATTCTCAGGACTGCATTCCTCAATAAACATGTCAGTTCTTCAAAACAGTAACCTTGAGAGTAGCTGAGAATCTTAGTTTCAAGTAGTACATCTAATTTGCCTATTCTGTGTTTCCCTCTGGAAATCTGCTATAGTAAGATATTCAGAACATGCTAGTCAGACTTGCATAACTCTATGGAATTATATTTCAAGGCTTGTTGTCCCCTGGTTTAGGATCCCAATAAGCAGTGAAATTGCAGCAACTTTGTTGAGCTCAGGTAGACAGATTTAAAGTTAATGCTGCCTGCGGCATAATAATAAAAACTCACCTGAAGAAAGACAAGTGGGAGGAGAAGTATTGAAATTAAAGGCTTTTCATTCTTTCTAGTTATTTTCATATTATTGCTATAACAGAGCACAAGAGAATTTCCTGTTCTCTTGGAAAAACTGCCTTCTTTGAAATATAGTAGTATAGTAGCCAAATGACTACAGTCAAATAAGACTCAGATTAACATTCCAAACAGTGCTGGTTTGTGTTAAAATATTCAACATTTAATAATATATCACTTAGCCATTACAACAAAAGTTAAAAATCCTACAGTCCATAGTTAAATTGCAGGCAATTTTGTAGGGTTCATTTGTTTGTTTATATCTGGGACTAGAACTCAGCCTCTGACTTTCTAGCCTGATGGCTTAACCACTAGACCAAATTGGCTTTCTAATAGAGTTATAATATTCCCAGTTTCTTAGCCATAGATTTTGGAATGGCAGCCAACTGTGAGATCATGCACTAACTCCAACAGAAGCCCCGCATAATATAAATAGTATTCCTTCAAATACCAATTGTTAATAACTACCGTATCCATATATTACCCCTATCCATGGTTTAGGCAGGCATGGGTAGGATGGCAATGAGTAGTAAGGGAAATAGGAAAGGAAACATCGAGGAGGGGAACCTGTTCCTATTCCTGATCTATTGATTCTGTGGGAGATTTATAATATTTTTAATATCAAGCATATCCAACAAAACTGCATCAGCTGTAACAATAAAGGAGAGTTGTATACAAAACTTGATGCAATACCGCATTGAGTGTATTGCAGGATATGCTTTATTTTGCTGGGAATCTATTCAATGTATTAAATACATTTGAATGCACATCCCTTTGAAAGTAATGAGCGTGTATATCCAAATTGTCAGTTTTATCAGGTAGACCAGACAGGAAACACGACCAGATAAGCTAATTCTACTTTATTATAAAGCTACAATACATTAACAGAATCTTGCAAGTCTGAAACTACAGATCTCTTGCCAACTACTTTACAGCCTAAGAAACTAAGGGCTGGGGGCTACATTGTCTCTTATCTGACCATTCCCTAGACAGCATCTCTTCAACCTGTTGCCAAGATGTTTCCCACATAACATCACGCAAATGTCTATATTCTCTCTCGGTCCCACATACTATCATGCCAATGTCTATATTTTTTGCATTATCTATATTCTCTATTTCATCTGGCCACCATCACATATGCAATTAGAAGCTTCCTTCTGCATATAGTTTTATCTGACCATGCATATTCTTTCAGAAAAGAGAAAAACTCTGTATGATGGGAGAAGGTAGTCTTATGTAATTATCCTTTGTTTCAAATAGAATTATCAGGATAATCAGGTCTGGGTAGTTAATCCGTTTCTAGCAAAAATTGTCTTAGATATTGTCATTGGTGTTTTCTAGCTATTTAGCACCAGAGAAATAGCATTTTTATTCCTGAGTGGAAGAAATCTATTTCTGTTAGAGAGGGATCATAAAAGTCAAGGAACTATTATAGCAACTACTCTGACCTAAAGCAAACCTCAGAGTTATAATTTTCATGATTTACAATCTAGATTTTTGCAGAAACTTTTTTCTCCTTGGAAACAGTATTCATACATTTCAGACTTTGGACTATCCCATGAGCCTTTTTCAAAGACCTTCTCTTGATTATTTTTACCTCCTTAGTTTTTATAAATTTGGCTTCTTGGTAAAGTATCTTGTGATAGTAAATAGTTTAACTGCATCAGTATATTAAATATACTTACTTGCTTTTTCGCCATATTTTTAACACTTGAAAATAACAGTTATTTTGCAATTTTGATATCTCCCATGGGAACTTCCTAAGTGGTTCTAGATTTTTAAAAAAATAATTTTAACCCAGAGTGTGCTATGGCCTGCACTGATGACCAAGACCTTAAATTAAATGTGCGAAGTCAGAAACAAAGTAATATAAAATATTGTATCAGAAGCTTGTTGGAACAACTTTTTAAAAATATGGACTAGAATCAATAGAATGCCTCCTTTATAAATGTCCTACATATTTTAATTGAAAACATTTTTAAAAATGTTAGATTCTATTGTTTTACAAAGTTTCACATTGGACAATGAAAGTTTTGCAATCCTTTTTTTAGTAACCAAACCTTTGCTACTACTGAAATATAAGATCTAAACTGGACTTCCAGTATACAACATTAGTTGTAGGATTCTCTCTTCTAGATTAAAATAAGATGTGCCTGTCTCAGAGAGAATGTCCAAATAGGGGCAGCATGTTCTCAATTGGGAGATGGTAGGCTTCCATTTCCTGCTTACAAACACTCCAGAGGGAACTGGTTAGTTCTTGTGAGAAATAAAATGCTATAATAAAGTGGGCCTTGGTCTCAGCCAATAGGATTATTAACATTTTTCTGTGTCGGTAGCTAAGGCAAATCGGTAAGACTACAATAGTTACACTTCAGTTGTTGCTCCAACATTGGGATTTCTTATTTATATTACACAATTATCATGGTTTAATGTGGGAAGGTTATTAGGTTGCTGTGTGAGAGAAACAAATGAATAGATATGTGTGTTGTATGTGCCTGCATGCATTTGTAACTTTGGAGAAAGTCTCATTTGAGTAGACATGTTATTCTATAAGTTTACTATTGTTTGTGGAAAAGTGAAAGAATTCAGTATGTGCATTTCTGTGGAACAAATCTTGCTATATTTCAATGCAATTTTACAACATCAGTCTTCAAGTTTCTTGTATAGACTTAAATTTGCTTATAACGATGAAGAGTAATCAGATAAGTTTCCATTTGTTTGGATGATAGTGCGTACAAATTAGGCACTAATTTTATCAACAAAATTGATAAAATAAAAATATAAATATTAATCACTGAAATAGGCTTAGATGAAATAATGTATGATTCTAGTTTATGAAACTACTGTATTCAGTATTAGTCAGAATTAGAAGGTATACTACATTATTATGATTTCCAAAATGAACTAAAGAAATGCTGTTGAAATGGCCGCTGTATAATTTAAAAAATACATGTAGGAAATAACTAAAAAAATGTTAGCACATTTCTGTAGTATTTCAGGTAAGAGGGAACATGGAATCTTCTTCATAGTTCCCATCATTTACACCTTTTTAGTATAGTGTAGGCTTTTGTTAGTTTTTTTCCTACTTTTTTGATAACAATTTTGAAATTGTAAATTGAAAACTTGTAAATTAAAAAAAACTATTGTGAAGATCTGTATTCGGATGTATTTTGACATCTATGATTTCTTACATGATAAACGTTTACAAAGTGAAATGCTTTTGTTTTTCATCTTCATATATTGGGTTTATGGTACAGTTTATGAAAGTTTGGACAGCAGAATCAGGCATGTTACCAATTTTAAAATAATTTGGGCAATAATGCTATAATTTTCTACAAACAATGATCATGAAATCCAATCAGCAAGTAACATGACAGACAGCTATAGCCTCTGTATCATTTTTAAAAATAGGCTCATAAGCTGTAGTGTCTAACCACCCCATAATAAATTTTAACAATTATATAAAGTGAAGGATAATAAATTCACTGTAATTATAGAGATTTTTGAGTACATTACTCTGGACCTCTTTCAAATGGGTTGCAAGATTTGCAATGGTCTTGCAAGGTGAAAATCTGTATGCAGTGTTGATCCTGATAGACTTCACAATTATTCTCTTTTTAGTACACTTTTTAATTTTTCATTGAGACAATGTTTAGTTGATAAACTAATGATTTAACAAGAGGAGAATTCCTGATCCTTTGCAAATGATAAATGTTAAATGCTTTTCCATTTTTGCCACATTTCAGTTCTGAGAAAGGTTGTTTTCTTTGCTTTTACTCATCTATCACAGTGGCAATATGCAGTGACATTTCTAACTGCTAGCATGGAAACAAGATAAAAAGCATTTGGGACAACTGGGAAATTTCATTTAGACAGAATGTCAGACCTTCGTCTCCTGTGTAAATACTGCAGTTTTACCATGTCCAGTTTTATAATACCATTTTATGTAAAAATTATATCAGTCTGGCTATGAGCTGGAAAACTATGAAGCTTGTTGAATAAATTTCCATTTGTCCTATAATTTAGGCATTCTTTCCATAACACTGCCACTGTGTATAATGAGTAATAAATTTAAAAAGTTGCCTGGAAAAGTAAAAACTCAAGAAGTCAAAAGAATGTTTAAAATGTATGCCATCACAGTAACTTTCGGAGCATTGCAAAGGTCTTCAGGCAGATGTGTTTTGGCTTATTATGTTCTTATGGATCAAGTTCATGCTGGATAATTGCTACTTAGATTTGCATAGTAACCTAATACCAATGTTTCAGGACAAAGGGGCACCAGGACGGCTGCTGAATGAGCTAGCTGCACATATTCTTAAGCCATTCCATTCATTTCTCTGACATACTAAAAAAAAAAAAATGGGGAGTATGGAATAGGACATCCAACTGCCAGCTCTTTCATCTTCGATTTCAGGAAACCTTTCTGCCTGGGCTACAGCTTTCAAAGAGTTCTCAGTACTATTCAGAAATTTTGAGTGGATGTTTCTTTTTCTTACAGAAAAAGAAAATACCCTAGCAAAAATGTTTGTACTCTGAGTTATTCTACTTCCTGTTATTGAGAGCTTTGCATTGTTCAAAAAGAAGTTGTGTTTATATACATTATGGTTAGGGTTATGGCCAGGTCTATTGTTAAAAGATATTATTATGCAGCCACTTATCACAGTGCCTCAGCCAGTCCATTGTAAAATCATCTTAGTAGTTAAATGAGACTTAGATTTAATGGGATTATAAGAAAGAAAGAATTTCTTTTACCGTACTGTAAATAATGTTTTTAGGTTTAAGTTCTTAAAGGAATCATATTCCTGTACTAGTAAGGAAATAAGGGTAAGACGTATTTTTGGCAACAGTTGTGAAGAAAGCACTAACTTGTTTACATTAAGATTTCATAAACATCAGACAGAAAGGTTGTAAAATAATGTGAATACTGAACGAAGTCTGAAGTACATTTCATCAAGCGAGACAGCCAATATTGCAGGCTTACTCCATATATTCTGCAGTTTTGGGATTGTAGATAAGCTTGATACAGAGAAATTTAAATAACTGAGGGCCGTGCTGGCAGTAGAGGTTATTACTTTACTTCTATAGAATTGTACTAATGGGAGGAAATTTATTTATCCTATCTATATGCTCATTCATCTATCTGAAATGCTTAATAGCATCTGAATAGCTGTAGAATCTCTATAAATGGTATTTCAAGGGCCAGGGGATACTGGAAAGTAGCCAGGAAAGACCTAAAGTTATGCCATTCAGTGTTTTTTGGGGGTTCCTCTGAAAAATAAAAATACTCTGAAACCAAAACAAAAAATGATTGAGAAAATGTATTTTAACAAGTTATGAAACAAATAACTATTCCTGTCCCTATTAATCAACAGGGAACAACAATCAATAGCACTGAACTTGTGGGACAAGGACAAGGACTACCACACAATTCTTAGGAGGAAAATATGGGGAACAGATCGTGAAATATTTTATTCAGAAAATACTATTCATGCTCAATCATTATCTGCAGTCTTGTTGCAATATTTAGTTAACCACTCCATATTTTCAGAAAATTGGAAAGGGCAAGGACACAGACTACAGTGTGGACAGAATAATCACAACAAAGTATCACAGAATTTCCCAGTTCCTAAAAAAAACACCATATTAATTCAAATTAAAAAGGATTCAAGCATTGTAATAATTTTAAGAATACTTCTGATGCACAATTTTATTTCAAAATATAAATAAAACAATTTTCTAACAACAGTAAATATTAAGGATGGACAATAATACTGGATTCTGTCTGTAAGAATCTGTGTCCTTTTACAGACAATATATGCAAATATGTACAAATTAGACATTTTGAAATTTTAGAAGGGGAATAATATTTGACAAAGAGCCACAAGGAATATTTACTGGAAAATAAACATTTTATAGAGTATGACGCATTCTTTCAGGAAATTAATTTAAAAATAGTCAGTTTACTTAGTTTATACATTGAAACAATATATAAAAACTCCGAAGATACTCTAAAAATTTAATTTTCCATAATAATTAATTGTAGCCAATACCTATATATATCAACCAGACATTTCACTTTTTTCATCCATTGTTCTATCACCAATATAAAATGTGACATATTTGATATATTATTTCAAGCTGTATCAATAAAAATAAGTTTCTGCAAACAACCCTATACAGTATATAGCAGTTATCTTCCGAACTCTTTAAGAGGATCTTCCAGATATAATTAGCTTCCACGTTTCCATTAACTGTACAGATACTTGATTCTGATTATCAATGCCTTCCATTTCAGAATTATTTTGAGATGGATACAGCTGGATTGTATTGAGGACATATGCATATGTTCATTTTTCATCTCTTCCTTGTAAAAGGGTGTTTGAGAATTTTGCATTTCTGGGGATGAAAAAAAAAGCAATTTCCTAGCCAGCGAACCCTAAACTATTTCTTAGCTAATGAGATGAATAAGGGCTTCTCCAAGGTACCACACTGAATCTAGACTAGAGAAGGATAATGGTGCTTCCTTAACATCATACTGCTCTTTCACGGCACTTGAAAGAGGCCATTCTTAAGAGGCCTCACAAACTCAAGGGAAGCCTGTCCTTCTCCTGAATCAACAGCAAAGACTGATGTTGCATTAAGCTTCAGAGAAATCAGAAGCAGTCTTCATGCTATTTCCATAGTTCCTCTGAAATTAAATCCAAGTTAAGGAAGATGTGTTACTAATGCACCTGCTTCAGGCTATTCTAGAAATACAGTAAGTTTGCAATTTCTGGTCACCATTACTTTACCATACCTATTTTCAGCTATTTACCTTGCAAAGAGTGACACTCCATAAATTATTATTTATGCCTTAGATGAAAGATTTCCAGATTTGAGGTTTGTTACAAGTTTTGTATTAATTGATTCATCTTATACCTGCATATAAAAATATGGAAGTGTCTTACGAAAAATGATTCTACAAGTTGGGCAAAATGTTAGCTGTAGTAGTGTTGAATCATTAAGAGGTATAAAGGCAGTTTATCATTGTTTTTAATGTTGTGAAGAAGGATCCTGCATCGTAGGGTTAAGGCCAATCCTCCAATAAGTATCTATATAATTTGATTTGCACATTGAAATGATTAAGGAGAAGAAGCAGTGGTGGTGGAGGTATATAAAAACAGAGGTATTTATAAAATATGGCAATACATAAGTATATGTGTTTCTTTACATTAGAATGCTTCCATATTATTTCCTATTTATGATGCCTAAAGTTGAAAGTAAAACAAGCATAATATACTTACTATTTAAATAAATATTCTCTTTACTACTTGAAAACTTGAATACAGTATATACGGTATATTGATTATAAATTTCTCCTGTTTAAACAGTGGTTTCGATTTCATTGATAGTTGCATTTCAAGGGAGAAATAAATATGGGTGTGTGATTAAGTTATTTGGAAAAGATCTCTTTGTTTTCTCAAAAGATTTGATGTCTTGATGTCTAAATAAGAACTTTTTTAGCTTTAGAATAACTAAGATTTTATATATGGACTGAGGGCTGGTCTCATCATTAGAGTCCATTTGATTTTTTTAAATCAACACATACACTGTTTTTATCCTATAACCTGCCAATATCAGCTTGTGGTTTCAACTTAAAATTCTTAAAATGTCATTTTTGAAGGTTTAGTTGCCATTTTACTTACATTTACATCATTTACTTAGCGTGCTTTAAGCCACCTTTCAAATGTCAGAACTGATTGTCCTCTCAAGATACTTCATATTCATAAATAAAACCACATAAAAGATCACACAAAAGGAATCACAAAAATAATCACCTCAAAGCAGAAAATCATGTGGCATTTATGTGAGAAGTTAGCCAACTAAAAGAACTATGAAATTAACCTTAGACCTCAAAAATTTTATAGACAAATGGCCGTATATTAGTAGACCTAAAAAATGTCGGGTCTATGTCATCAGTATCGACTTTTGTCATTTTATTTTTGTAATTCTATCGTCGTTACTATTTTATTTGTCGTGTTCTTTTGTAGGTCTCGGACTGACAATATTTTTCGAACGGATTTCCAATTGAAGATAAGGGCCAAACATACTGTATGTCTCCAAGGGGAGTATTCTATAAGTTTTTCATTTTATAGAAGTGGGTTCACAGAAACTTTTTCTATCTATAAGAACACTTTCTGAGTCCGCAAGGAGAAGGGCGGGATATAAATTTAATAAATAAATAAAAAATAAAATAAAATAAATATTACCTATCCATATTTATGGGTACCTCTAGCCATGAAAGTTTGCATTAATGGTCACCAGCAAGAGCTTTCCTTTCCTTCTGAAGTAATTTAAAAAATTGTGAGCATCTGCAATGGTGTTTTGTTTTTATTTGTTTTTATTTTGTTTTGTTTTGTTTTGAGGTTCACCATTTTTCTTCTGATAAGAAATGTTTGTGGTTGTGTCTTCATTTCCCATCTTTTGAAGATACTTTCCTCCTTCTGAACTTCAAGCACTGGAATTGGCTTACCTTCTGTTTGAGTTCATTGAAATCTGCATTTCTTAAATCCAGGATACAAATCTAACTGTGTTCCTGACAGCTGCATTGATATCATAAATTCAAGAATAATTTTTCTTTATCCTAACTTATCCTAATTTTTTAATTACCTTTACTTTTTCAGCCAGTTCCTCTCTTTTTGGTAAGGTTTAGATCCAGGGTATACTCCCTTATTCCTTCATTTCTTATAAAATTATTATTAGGAGAGGACAAGACTTTCTTGGACTTCTGTCCCTTGACAGTTTTAGATTTTTAGCAGATATCACCAAAATCTCTCATCATTATTATGTGTCAGTTTGAAAGTTTAGTCACCTGACTCAGAAAGGCTTTATTGCTATCATCTGTCTGCACACATGGTCTGTTATTAACTGCCATGATATCATTTTATTACTTTCACTTTCCATTCTTAGCCGAACCCCTTGATGAGGATATTCATGCTCCAGAACAGTAATCCCCAGCCTTTCCAGTTTTGTGGACTGGTGGTGGTGGTTGGAATGGGGATGCTTCCGCACAAGCAGCTCCATTTGCACAAGCAGCAGATGCTCTTATGCAAATGGAGCTTCGTGAGCATGCATGCCCACCTGTCACGTCTGAAACCGGGCCATGATCTGGGGGTTGGGGAACCCTGCTCTAGAAATTGTATTTCTATGCAGATACATTCCTACTTTATGTATAGCATAACACTTCTTTCTTTTCTCCTGAATATACTCATTTTGTATTAGCTTTATCCTTCCAGAGTTGTGTTCCAATCGGTCATCCCACCCATTTTTAGTGATGCTTAGGACATTGTATTTGATATCCTGTGCTTGTTTGTTTTCTCTAACCTGTGCATATGAGATTACGGTACCTTCTATTGGTTTTGCTGTTGTAGTTTTCTTGCTAATCTTGATGTCCCCCTCCACACTTTTACATCAAGGAATGTTGCAGTTTAGAAATTTTCTCGCTGTTCCCTTTTACTTTCTCTTCCCAAAAATGGGATCAGAATTTCCATCGCTAAGAAATGCAGTTACAATGCTGAGACCACATAACCGTGCTGTTTATTGACAGAGTTTCAGCAATCCCCAGTTACTGTCATTAAACAAATCCACAAGCAGTTAAGCAAGGATTTCCAGTGTCCTCAATTTTCAACTTCGTACCAGGTTTCCCATTAATTTCCTTGTGAGAAGCCGGTGGGGAAATCACAAATTGTGATTGCATGAGTGTGGGGAACTGCAGTGGTTGGAAATCCATGCTGGTTGCTAAGCACCAGGATCACAATGACATGACTGTGGAGGCATTGCAACAACTGGAACTTCGAGGACTGGTCATAACTATCATTCATTCAGCACCATTCCAGGTTTGAATGGTCATTGAATGAGGACCACCTGGGGTGGAATCTCTTTCAAACATCCCCTTCAGACACCCAAAGAAAACTTCTGTTTTGCAGTTCCTGTTTACTTACTAAGTAAAGCCTTAATAACCTCTAATAACAAACATTTATAATGTCATGGTTCTGACACACAGAGACGAATAAAGCAGAACCCCGAGGCTTGAAAATTCCTCAAAGAACATGTTTATTAGTTACAAAGTATCAGCACGGTCAAAAGTGAAACCAAGTCTGAATACACAAGTAACAATTGCCAAACTACAAAGTTAAATGTCCCACCCACAAAACCACGCAAGCAACTACGCCCCCAATATATTTATTTGGCGGGTTTTTTATGCAACGCCCAGTCCCTGTTCGCGGGAGCAGCAGATGACCTTGGTTCCCATGGGTTATTTTGACTAACAAAGCACCTGGGCAACCCCTCTCTCTCCGTTCTATGTGGCAATCTAGAATGAGAAAAAAAATGGCTGCAGCCATGCTCATTGTAAGTTGACATATATATATATATTAATAAATTTGAATAACTTTTTGCTAATAACTTTTTTTCTAGTGAAAAAAAGTGAAAATGACTTTTGAGTGAAAATGACTTTTCATTCTAAAAGTTAATAATGCTAAGAGTGATCAATGGAAAAAGGAGAAGGGGGCACCCTAGTACCCATTGGCTAGACACTATAAACAGGATGACTATGATGGATCTGAAGAAGGAAGTGCAAGACAGGGACATGGAGAGTGCTGATCCATAGAGTGGCCGAGGCTCAGACACGACTGAGTAGCTGACAACGATGAATAATATTTTGAAGTCAATTTGAATCTTACAGGTTGCAATCTGGTAGCATGCCCTTCCATTCTAACAAGCAGCTACTGAGTTAAATTGTCCTTGTGTTCTTCCAGTAATAAAGAAGAACAATTTTGCTTCTTGGCCTTGCTCTTATAACCATGACTGAGAGGAAAAGAAGCTGGTGGTACCACCTTTGCACCTTCATGAACTAATAGTGGTAACATTGTGACAGATTTCCAACAAGGGGAATCCAGTAAGTTTTGGAAATGCATACAGATACAAGAAAAACTGTAATCTGGTTTTGCATCCACCACAGAAACAGTGAGCTACTAGAGAAGGAAAGTCTATTCCTGTATATCTTCTGAAGAAAATTACTGTTCTTTTCTGTTTTGCTAACTGCCAGGGGAAGAGTAAAAATGTTTACAAGCAAGGATTTTTGAAGGATTTATTTAGAAGACAGGGTTAATGATAGCAAATGAATTCAGCTGTCATGCTAAACCAAAAGCAAACAAACCATACTATGGCTTAGTCAACAAATTAGTTTAGAATGAGCCATCGCTTAGTGTGATATATTCTGGGTCAAGATTTTAATGTTCAGAATTTTTTTTATCTTACAAAGAATTTGAAAAACTGAATTTAATCTCCACACCATTTTGCCTTAAAACCACAAAATAACTCTTACTATTGAGTTAATAAGAAACATTTTGTACTATTACTACTGACCAGATTCTACTTTTTTTGTTTTAGCCAAGCTTTCTTTTTTCAATTCAAAAATTTCCCCCATTCTTCTTCTCTGGTAGTTTTCATTATAAAGAATGCAAAAGCTTTTATATTTAAGCTACAGTAAGGCTTTTAGCAGGGTGCTGTTTTGTTTGTTTGTAGAGAACCATTAATCGATGTCTCTATATAAATAAAAGAAGAAAGGACACTGTATAAATAAAAGTAGCTAAAATATAAGAACATCACTTAGTTTAGCCTGTAGAAAAGACAGGGGTCATTTGTTTTTCCAATAGTTATTACAGCACTGCTGCCTGCAATAAATGATGGGTTAAATTGAACTCACTAGTATATAGCTGAATAAAATAATTCTAAAGCTTTACCAAACAATAATATCACCTTAAAAGCCATACTACTATGACCTAAAGAATCACAGGGACAATGCATAGATTCTAATTTAAATATCTCACCCTTGAAATGTCCTGGTGATTAGTCCCAGGTCAGTGCTGTTTCTTCTAAAAATCAAAGAAGGTGGTACCTGTTGCCACAACTGAGACAGCTTTCATTTTTCTCACTTCTTTCTCTACACTTACTTCAGCCTGCCCCATCAGCTAGGCTTGAAATGTTGGAAAAGTGCCATGCAACAATGCTTTTTTTAGCCCATGGTTGACCCACGTATTCCCAAGAAACTGTTATTTGGATGGCACAGTTCTGTCTAACAAAAGATCTAGAATAAACAAAATGAAGTATGACTGCAATGTATTGATCTAACTAGAAGGGAAAAGCATTGGAGGTTATGTTATTGGGGGGAGGGAAGGAGGGGGGAAAATGTAACAAGCTACCTGACTGCATATTTGGACCTTGAGTGCTGTTTATCAGCTATCAATAATATACAACTCTTTCTTCTTGTCAGTCTAATTTCTGGTGCTGCTGGCTCCTGACACCCAGCACTTTATCAAACATACAGTAGCTGCTTGGCTTCTATTACTACTGGCTAATAAACAGCAACACCAAGGCTGTATTTTCTGGTTCCTGTCAAGACTGCTGCTTTCCAGGGTAAAATAAAAGTCCTATTAACATGCTCCTCCTCATTGGCTCTGACAGCTTGATTAATTAGCCCTTCTCTTTAGATGCCCTCTGCACTAACATGACAAGGAGGTGAATATAAAATGAATAGTATGTCCATATAATAGGCTACTGTAAGTTTCAGAATATTATCAGATTAGAACGTCTAGTGTTGAAGATCTGAAATATGAAATCTATAGTCCTTAGTTGTAGAGCAAAAGTTCACAACATTTGATTCAAGAACTGAAAAGCAACTGTTGGCTGCCACTTTGGTAAAAATTGTTTTCTTTGCATTCTCGTGACTTCATAAAACAAATGTATTTTCCTTTTCATATTACCAGGTAACATTTGCATTAAAATGTTAAGGCAGCATATAATTCGCAAGCCTACAATAAAACAATACTAGAAAGGTTGTATTGCAATATCTCTATAGTTAAATGTGATTCTACATTTTGTCACATAGTCTATCCATAGAAATGGAAAATAGGTTACACAAAGCTCAACACCTTTGCTTTCAGTCCATGTGAACATTTGGAGAGAAAAGTGTATCATATTTTTGTAAAAAATACGTTTTCCCTGATATTTTTCACATTTAAAGAGTTCATTTCAGAGGAGATAATATGCCATTTTCTAAGTACAAGAGGCAGCTTGCTTGTGTATTTATTTATATTCATTTTGTGGGGAAACAATTTTTTTATTTATTTTACTTTATTTATTAGAGTTCTTTCTACTTTTATTACTTAATACGTAATACAAAGTAGAGAACATACATAATACTCCTTCCTCCTTCCATTTTGGAAATTAATAATGTTTATTAGTCCTTTTATAAATAAAATGTATGCAGTGTTCTCCACTATGCTGCAATTGGGGAATATCTAAGAATATCTAAGTTAATATCTATTAAATGTTAATGTTCTTTGGAAGATGGTCAGTGGTAACTGTCAGAAAATAAACAAGCCACACCAAGCCAATAAATAAAGACTTCCATAAGGCAATCAGTTCTCTATTAAGTGAAAGTTGTATCTTATAGAGTTGGGTTGCAAATCCTATGAATACTTCTATAGAAGAATGTCCAGTTGAATATAGCTGTCCTTCTTAAATTACAAAGGGATCAAGGTGCAAGTATGCATTAGTTGTCCTTACCTATCACATTCATGTAATATTTGGTATATTTACATGTTTTCACTGCTGAAGACAAGCTATACTTGAAAATAAGAATTAGCAAATCCGTGAAAGTCCATCCCATTTTTCAATTTAGGTAAAGATTTTTAAAGTGAAAACTTCCCAGACTTTTAAAAAAATAAAATAATTGGATCCTGGAGTAAACAGAGGTTACATTTTGCAAACTTTACCAATGTATTTGATGACATCATTTTTATAGTTTTTTTCCAGCCTTTGGAAAGAGTAAAATGAGACAGTTTGTATAGTAGTTAAGGCATCAGGCTAGAATCCACGAGACTATGAGTCCCACCTTAGGCATGAAGGCAGTTGAGGAATCCCCCTCTCTCAACCCTAGGAAGCAGGTAGCAATGGCAAATCACTTCTAGTTTCCAAGAAAATTGCCAGGATTTCTCCAGTCAGTCACCAGGAGTCAACACTAACTTGTAGAGACACACAAAAAAGGAAGAGTTAAAAGCTCTTTCTGGAATAGCTGAATACAACCAATGTTCTGTAGCTACATAGCCAGTTCAAGAACCATTGAATTAATGGCACTAGGCTTTTAGAAATATTTTATCAGGAGGAGGAAGAGGAAAGCCTTTAGTTACTTCAGAAAAATTAAACAGTAGGGAAAAGAAAGACTTCTGGAACTAATATGGAGGTTTCTGAAGAATGGAATGTTTGCTGAAATTGTTCTGGCTAGCATCGGTCTTTTAGTTTGTTAAAGGCAAACTATTTAAAATTACTCCTGCTAGAATTCAGGGTAGAATTTGCTTTAAATTCTACTTCTGATATTTACCTCTGAACCTAATCTATGCACAGAACCCTGCTATATATCTGAACACATTTACATTTGAGTAAAGTTTACAATTATATCCTCAGTATTCTCACAATTTTATCCATGGCTATCCCTGTTTATCTTCTTTCTGAGCAGGCAGACAGGTTCCAAAGAACTGGCATCTCCATTATCTATTTAGCCCTCTCTTTATATCTAAACTAGAGCACCAGGTTGTTTGCTTCTGACCTTGCTAATCGAACAAGAATGAACGGTGAACAAAAGCAGAACATTTAAACAGCTTGGAGGAAAGAAAATATTAAAAGGGTGCAGGCAGGGATTTTGCTGCTTTCATTCTTTCAAGGCTGTTATTGCAGCCATACGCATCAACAGTAGCTGTATCACTTTCCTATTGTTATCAGGAAATACAAAAAAAAGTTACTGGCAAATTTAGTACCAGTGACCTTCGTTCTGTCTTGCTGCTCCCACCCTCCCTAATTGCTTTCATGGTCATGGCCATGAGTTCGTTTTTACCATTGTCATGTGTCTGTTGTAAGTCGAGGACTACCTGTAAGTACATTCAACTTTAGTCTTAACAGCTGTCTTACATTCATTTTTATTAGCTATGTAATTCTCGAGACTATTTTAGAAACTATGAGGGTGAAGTGGCCGCCTTTCAGACAAGAGAACAAAGAGGTGGTATACAAACCAGGATTTATATAAACCAGCTCTTGTGTAAACTGACATTTTTGTTTAATAATATTCACTATTTAGACAGTTCTCTTTTTTAAATTACAAACCTTCCTCTTAATTCAGTGATCTTGCATGTATAGCATCAGAACTCTCTCCTCTAAATTTCATCCTTGATTTTTTTTTAAAGCTTATATATTATAGTTCAACATCTACTGCTAATTAGAGCTTGCTGATGAAGTGACTTCATTCTTTGGTTTGAGCTTCATAGTTCGTTTATAATTAGCTTAGAATTAACCTGTAAGTTGAAAATCCTGGCTTGCTTGTACAAGGATGTACGCTGTGTGTACATCCTCGTCTGGTCTAGTAGAGATCAGAATATTGAGTGTCTCTTGATCTCATATAAACGCATGGGAGATATAAAACGCATGGGAGATATAAAACATTTTCTAAAGTGATATAGGGGGTAACCTAAATATATTCAAGATGATCAAGAAATATAGGTTAAAAGAAAAAGAAAAAAGTTTGATTCTGATTAATTGAAGTTCGTACAGTTTTAAAACAAACCATTATTTCCTCTACCGTATCTCCTACTTTAGCTTGTGAAAATGGAGGTGAAGAGAGGGGGAGACAATTAACCTGAAGCATATCATACAGCCTACTGTATTCTTATGGGAGACAAATTCTGTATATATTGTGATTATTTGTCAATGACACTTATACTGAGATGAATTTTTAAAATACAAAGAGTTTTACACACACACAAAATAATTTTAGAACTAACAGCGTGAGAGAAATGCTGTTTGTTTAATCAACAAACATGATTAAAGCAAAATATTTTCATCGCTACATTGCAATAAATGTACAAGTTTAAATGTAAAATATTAATGGTCCATAAGCCAATTATGTAATAGTTATAATGATTTTAGGAGATTTTTGTAAAAGGAAAAAACAAACACTTTTTTCGCTTTTACAATACGTTAAAAAGGTAGCTGTTGGTTTTATTACAAAATTGCTAGAATGGGGTTGCACAGAGTCCAAAATAATTACAACTGAATGGCTTTTATTATAAATAAATCAAGAAGGAAGTGGTATTTCTAAGGTTTTATTGTGCTTATTATTAGAATAGAAGCAACTATGATGTGCTATTATCTAACTCATCAAATACTACAGCTATTTACTACCTGTGGATTCGAGCTACTTCTGTCCCACCCTCAGGCTTTCTTATGCTATTAAACGTGACATACAGATCTCTTTCTCTTGCAATATTTTCAAAGTACCAAGGAAGATCAGATGAAAAAAGGGAATTGTAGAATAAAGAAAAGCTGATAAGGATACCGTTTTCCTCGTTATCCAAATATATGCGTTTATGAGTATACTTCTTACTATGATAGTGGAGACATAATTCGTTGCTCAACAGCCTTTAGCCTTGTGTAGTATTTCTCATTGTTAAGTATTCCTAATGAAGCACTCTTAACCCTCAACGTGGAAGAGAAAAGTATTCGGCTTTTTATAAAAAAAGTAGAAGAATTGAGGTGATTTGATTGGTTGGTTGGTTGGTTGGTTGGTTGGTTGGTTGATTGGTTGGTTAATACAGAAGGGTGTGGTGGATTGTCTTGCTTGTGATGTGATGTGGTTAAACTTGTAAATTATACTTTTACCCACATCTGTAGCACTTCTTGTGTTCTGATGCATTCTAAAATGTCGATGTGGAATATAATGTTGTGACCGTATCTATCCCATAAACATTCCAGGCAGTATTGTAGACTGAAGAAGTCCACAGAATACAAGGGTATTTTTTTTAAAGTCAAATAGTCATATCTTTCTCCCCAAAAACGATCCTGAAGATTTAAATTTAGTTCTTCAATCCCCAATCTTCCATTGTAAAATTATACAAAATTCAGGAGGAGGGAAAGGATGGAAAATATTAGCACTAGATTCCATTCATTATATACAAGAGAGGTCTAGAAGTGGACAATATGAAACAATTTGCACATATTCAGACTGGAAAATGCCTCCAGAATATGGGGTGCATGAAAGAAAAGAATATTCTGTCCTCAGCATGAAAAAGCTGTACTCAGAATATTTTCTTGGATTAGAATATTCCAGTATGTGTTCCAAAAGACAGAAACTCAAAGCATCTTGAATGTTCTGTACGACACCATAGGAAAGTCACTATAAGAAAGAAGGTACCGTAAATTCAAAATAAACCTTTTTCTCTCTCTCATGCTTCTTCTTGAATTACATGAATAATGTAGGAGTACATGTTGAGTGTTATTTACTATCCAATTTATAAAAAAGATTGTCAAAAGTGTTTGATTTTAAATATATATTTTAACTTCTCATAGCAAACAGTGAAAGAAAAAGTTAAGTGTTTGGGCTAGTTTGTTTTTTGGCAGTCTGCCTGCATAAATACCCACAGAGCTGAGTCCATCAGAGAAACAAGTAAAAACAGCAGTGAATTCATTTCAGCTAAACCCATGAACACCATAATGACAAATTTCCTTCTTTGCCTGCAGAGTTTAACAAATTAAAAAAGCCCAATGTTTGTATTTGTAATGACAAGCACAACAGCACCATGCTTTTCCATTTGACAAATAGTTTGAAAAAATAACACACAATATGTAAAGAGTCAGCAAAGTTGCATTGCCACCCATGAACTCTAATCTCCTCATAGCAAAGAATTCAAGTGGCACTGAATTTATTTTCAAGGCAGGCAGCATTATTTTTTAATGACCAGGATGCTTCTCATTCTCTTATTATCTATGCATTTAATTGCCCTCCCTTACCCTCTAACCCTGCTTCAACATGTTGCAGTCAATGGTTGCAGGGATAGAAAAACTGCCTATTGTCAGATTGATTAATGAGTGTTCAAATGTCAACAGCTTGTAGGAATTTCAAAGAAGCTCAGAATTGTAGAACACCCCAAATCAAAACTTGGTTTTACTTCAGAACATGTTGCAAACCACAGGGTATCCTATTCCATGCATCTTCTGTCAGCCCAATTGCTTTGAGTTATCAAAGTTTTTTTCTGGCTTTATTTTCTGGGTTTTCGTTTGATGGAAAGATCTCTATGAGGCTGCCAAACTCAGGAAATACTTAGATTTATGGGAGGTTCTTTATTGCAAGTAAAATAATGCAACGGACTCTTGAAAACTCACCAATGTAATTCTCTTGCACACTTTATACCTACTACAAGATACAGTGAGTTTTTTCGTGCTTCTTCTGGACTCAAAAGTTTATTCTATAACGTCCTTTGTTTGCTGTGTTGCTATCTTCTCTGTGTCCCCGGTAAGGCATTCCATCACACAGTTCGCCAAAACTGAAGGAAATTGGGTACATATTATGCCAGCATAATATTGCAGATTTTTTTTAAAAAGAGAGACTATGCCAAATTATATATTGTGTGTGTATGTATGTGTGTGTGTGCGTGTGCACGTGAATGTACAGTGTAAAAGATGCATAAAAAACAATGTGGAACTTAATATGGCTGTGCAAATCCTTCAAAAGAATTTTAATGCCCAGCTGTCTCTGTGTATACAACCTTTTGCCAGCAGCAGTTCATGAAGCAGTCACACAAACCTGGGAACAGAATGGGCTGCTTTTAGTAATTAGAAGTAGTTTATTTTGTATACTCTTCTGGACATTGCACAGTTTGTGTTGGAAAGGTTTTGAACACTCCTAATGCTTAATATCAGGCAGCACCAAAAATGAAATAATGCTGCAATTTTGTGTTCCCTCTTAATTTTAAGTGATCTAAAATGTGCCCTAGAGTCAGGCTTGAAATTATTTCTATAATTTTGCAGTCTTCAAATACATCCCACAGCTCATTAACTAGATTGTGGTATAATTAGGAGCTAGGAAACCTCAGAAGAGCTGAAGAGTTTGTTCTTACCAAATAAGCAGTGAGAAGTTGATCATTATGCAGAACTTATTTTAAATTCAGGTTTAACATGAAAAAAAGATTTCATTTTCCATCCCATCTCTTAATGAATATTTGTTGGTAAGAGTGGACAACTTAGACAACTTCAGCCAGAAGCCTAGTTTTTATAAATATAAAAAGTTTATTTATAAATATAAACAAATAAAATAAACCATCCAGAGTTATGTTGTAGGGAAAATATGTGGCATAAAATTTAATAAATAATAAAATAAATAAAAATAAATAAGCAAATGGAATTTGAAAGCTTGCCACAACACTTGTGCATTGTAGAATGCTGAATTCTAGATTCACTCCCTTTCCTTTTCATTTCTATGAATAATTGAAATAGCAATAAAGTACCAGTGCATTAAGGATTATACCGAAATAAACTTGCTCTTGAAAAGATTTCAGAGATGTGTATTAGATGACATGTTGAAATAGACTCATATGGTGAAGGCAGGGCTGCTAAAATCTATGTCCAGGCTTCAGCCCTAAATACATTAAGGGCCATATTTCTTGGCTTTGTTAACGATTTTATAATACTTACCTTAGCTGATACGCACACACACACATACAAACAAACACACAAGCAAAACATTTTTCTTGAATAAGTATAAATTGAGAAGAGGAGGAATAAAAACAGGAAGTGTGGGAATAGTTTTTATCCCAGAATAACCAATTATTTTCAAGTGATGACACAATATTTCATAGATAGAATATTTAAAAATAACTTCTTAAAATTTAGAATGACTTTTGGTATTACCTTAAATATACTTTAACTATACCTTTAACTAACTTTAACTCTGACCTTAATGGCAAAATACTTCCCAGCAGTAAATTGTATACTGTACATAAGAGGAGTCAAATTTGTACTGTAAGTCAGGGGTTCCCAACCGCCGATCCGTGGACTAGTACCGGGCCGTTGCATGCCAGCAACCGGTCCGCACAAACAAGCAAAGCCTCATCCGCCAGATGCAAGCCGCACACAAAACCATGTATTCTCTGATCTCTGGAAAAATCTTTCTCCACGGAACCGGTCCCTGGTGCCCAAAAGGTTGGGGAAGTCTGCTGTAAGTGCAATTTTGTAGAAATGAAAAATGAAATAGAATATTGTTCATTTCTGTTCCATGTACAAAGTGCTTTTTTCTGACCTTTCCTTTGTTAATATAATATTTTAACAGTCTAAAAATCTTCTGCACTAATGAAAACAAAAACTAATAAAATAATGGCACGATATGACCTATGAAAAGAATGAGCTTGTATGATGGTCTGTAAATAAGACTGTGTAAAACATTGAAAACACATATTTCACAAAGTACATTAGCTTGAGCAAAATGCCTCTAAAATTCCATAATAGGAATAGCAATAGCATTTAGACTTATATCCCGTTTCACAGTGCTTTACAGCCCTCTCTAAGCGGCTTACAGAGTCAGCATATTGCCCCAACAATCTGGATCATAATTTTATCGACTCAGAAGGCTGAGTCAACCTTGATCCAGAGAATCAAACTGCCAAACTGCTGACAATCAGCAGTCAGCAAAATTAGCCTGCAACACTGCATTCTACTACTGCACCACCACAGCTCTAGAGTAATTAAACCAGGAGTCCCCAACCTGTGGGTGGCAACCCACTACTGGTCTGTGGCTTATTCACAACCAGGACACATGAGTGGCTGGCTGGTGTGTGTGCATGTGCACACACAGCCCAACTCACGCAAGCGACACATGCACTTGCGACCTCAGCTGTGCGAGGGTCGCAGATGCTCACGGTCCTGCAAGCGCTCAGGGTCTTACTCATGCAAGTGTCGTGGGTGCTCTTGGCCCCACTCATGTGAACAACAAATGCTTGGGCACGTGCATGCACACACACAAACACCTGCCCCTCCCACAAAACCGTCTCCTGTTTTCAACCTCTGGCCCCAGGCTACCAACCTGGAAATGTTGGGGAACTCTTGAGTTAAACCATTCTCCAGCTGTATTTGTTTGTGTGTACATACAAGTAATCTTCAACCTACAATTGTAATGGAGCCTGCCCATTACGATTGTGAGTCATGACAATTATAAAGAGATCATCAGGTGACTGGCCCCGATTTTACAACCTTTTCTCTGATTGTAAAATCACTGTCATCAAGCAAACTCATTGTTTGCTATGGGATGTTTTTACTGAAAATCAAAAGTAAAAATGCTGGTTTTCAGCAAAAACATAGCTCACTGTCACATGACTGTGGGACACTGTAGACAGCTATAAATGCAGTTTGGTTTCCAGGTACCTGAAATGCAACAATGTGACTGCAGGGGGGGGAGCAGTGTCAGAACTTCAGAATTGGGCCATACCATTTGGGGGGGGGTCCGTTGTAACTTTGACCAGTCGTAAGTCGAGGACTACCTGTACATAGCTGGCAATCTCAGCAAATGTGTGGTGCAGATATTGTGTTGTGCTATCATAGTCCGTGTTTATAATTTTGAAATGCTTCATCACTTTGGCTTGTTCCAGCTGCCGTAACTGGAAAATACATTAGGATTTTTTGTGTCTGTAGAAAGGGGTGGAAAATAGAAGACCTTCAAAAATAACCAGCAGAGCAGAAGGCATCCGTTGGCCTGTTTTTTGTTCCAGAACTCATTGTGGATGACCAAAATTGATACATGGTGATCAGTCACTTGGATTTGTATATTTTTCATTTTTCAGCAAGTATGAAAACTAAATACTTAGAAAATGTTAGCTGCTGTTACAAGAAATCAACAATAGTTGAATCCACACAAGCTTAAAGGGTCTATCTGCATATATTGGAAAGGTCTGTTCCATATATTGGAATACATTTGGAGTTGCTTTTTTTATTTGCTCATTTACAATGAGTAAATCAATTGTATTTGAAGCCACAGATGCTCATTTATTGAATTTTAGCTAAACTTCCCGAAGCCAACATAACATTGCTTTCATGCTTTTCTCTTTGGGGATAAGCCACAATATGAAAAGTGTAGAAGTGTATTTGTGTGTGCGTGCATGCGCGTTTCCACACTGCATGGACATTGCTTCATATGTTGCCTTTTATTCGAGTCTTTCATAGTTCTGGGTCTTTGTTTACCTGAGTTTTCGTTCACCTAAGACATCTCTAATAGTAGGCTGTAGTCCTTGAAACTGAATATTGCAATCACAAGTACTTTGGAAAAAAAAATGTATTTGATTTGCATAATCATAGTCTTGATAAAGCCTAAGCCTTTGTAGCCTTGTAACAATTGAGCATTCACAAGAGCAGAAGGCTTTGTTGCTAAATCTTAAACATTATTCAAGGCACTCTGAAAAATCCTGAAAGGATTTAAAAATAATAATAATTAAAGGCTGCTATTTAATGCACGGATTCAGCTTCTACAATAGTTTTCTGTCTTATCCCTGTGCTCTTTCCATTCTCTTCGTTAAACAGAGAAAGGGCACAGATGCATGCAAATATTTGTGTGCTCTGTGCTTTATGGAAAGGCTCTTCTTTATTTTACAAAAAGGTCATGTGTTCCCTTTTCAGTTCATTCAGTTCAGGACATTCTCTGTTATTACATCCCAAATGTAAAACTGAAATAGATACTCTCAGGCCATAGTTACAGGGCAGTGCTGTAATTGAACAATCCCGAAAATGCATAATTAATGCTCTGTCCTGTAATTTTTGTTCTGCAAATGGAACGATCTCCCTCCCTAGTAATCATTGTGCATTTAACTTTGAGTGGTGACCATTTTTTTAAAAAAAAAACTGGTTTATTACTGTTATTACACAAATGTTTCTTTTTGAGATGGGTTTGAGGCACATGTAGGCTATGGTAAGAATATAATTTGAAAATATTATTCACAAATTATTTGTTCAAGCTATTAAGAGAAAAAAACTGATTTTCTTCAGAGGTCTGTAATATTTCTATATGCTCCTAAGTGTATATGTATTTCAGTGGGAGATAAATTACAAAGAACACAGCATTTATACATACTGGTAAATATAAATACAGTTTCAAACAGAAAATGACAATTGAGTGCGTGAAAATTCTTATATTTGAGATGTGGCTAATGATGATTTTACTATATTTAAGTAACCTTTGTACTATTCATTTGATTTTCAACTTCTGGGTATGCTGGCTTTTAAAAGATAAACACTTTTTCAGATATGTACTGAATTTTAGCTTTTCAATTCTTGCTTGATGAGAAGCTTAAAGACCTTCAGCTTTTCCATTTTTCTTGATGTTATGCTCTGTAGAGTCCAATTTGGGAAATACGAAGGAATTCCTGAAACAAATATTTTGTTCTTGTTGTTCTTGTTGTTATATCGTTTTGCACAATTGAACCAGGAGGGATAATTGAATAATTCCAATAATTATATATGTAGAATTTCCCTATGAAATAGAATCATACATTACATATCTAATTAAATGCCATAAACACATAGACACATGTGCACACACACGCGCACACACACACACGGTACTGATATACTGTTTGACCTGTATAAAGCTATAATTAAATATTAATAATGTAGCTTTCCACTTTTGTAACTAAAAGATAAAGATTTCCTCAAGTTGAGCTTATCTTGGTGTGACTATAAGGCAGGTTGATAGAAGCATTTTTCCGTTGCTTTCTTCCAAGATGTTATTTCAATTTCTCCAGCACTGAGATGGAGACTCCACCATTGGGTAGTAGACTGTATTCCTGCCCAATCAGATCAAGTCAGCCAAAGTTGCCACGCCCGTCCTGGACCGTTGATCTCCAGTCTTTGACTTGATCTTGCCCAGGACAGACGTTGCAAGTTTGGCTCTAGGCAGGTACAGTCAATGGTGGATTTTCCATTCCTCTCCCAATTTCAAAATTTACTTACTGTTAGCAGTCAATTCGGTTTTTTCCCCTATCAAATTCCCTGCAGGGCTTCACAAGAGGCTAACGGCTGTTAGCCTCCACTCCAACTTTGCTTTGGGTTAAAAAGGGCCTAGCAGCGAATTGGGGGGCCTTTTTTTGCTATTCTCCCGACAGGAGACCAACGGCTGTTGGTCTCCTCATACACAAGACTCACGGAGCTTGCGGCTGCAACTCCGTAGGCTGCTGAACGGCGGAGAAAAGCCCCGAGGGGGGGGAGAAAAGTTTCTCCGTTGATCGGCTCGTTCCGTTAAGCCCAGCAGGAGGCCTATGGCTGTTGGTCTCCGAGTTCACAGGCCTCACGGAGCTTGCAGCTGCGGCTCCGTGGATTCGGCCGTGTGGATCAAACCAGAGAGGAGGGGGGGTGGAGACCCTTGGGTCACCTCCCAAACTAAATTTCTGCGCGGAGCTGCGGCTGCAGCCCGTAGCCCGGTTGGTTTTTTCCCTTCCTTTCGTCCAGAAAGGTGCGGAGGGGCGCGCACGCGCGCGTTCAGCCTCTGCTTCGATCGGCGATCGGACTGCTGTTCGGAGGATAGGGAAACGTTCATTTGATCCATTCCCCTTTTTTTCCCTCGATTACTGACGAACGGAGGCTCCAGAAATTGCGGGGAGGGGGGAAATCATTTCCCCAGCCTGCTAGCGTCGGGAAGGCGCCATCTTGAGCCTCGTGGGCCTTGAATAGGCCGCGGCGGCCATTTTGAGACCACAGTTTGCTGTACAAATTGAATTACCTGTTCAGTGAAGCACAATACCCTGGATATACACTCATAATAATTATTTGGTGAACGGAATTAAGCTATTTAGGGCTCTTGCATAATATTCAATTGGCAATCGAGTTTTCCTTTTCTGTCAAGGGTGGTAATACTGGGTTAACATTTTTCTGTGGTAAGGTAGGCCGCCATTTTAGTGAGGCCGCCATTTTGTGCTCTTCACTTCCACATATAGAGACAGATCCCTTCCTCTATTCTCATTTCAAAACTTCTGGTTACAATTGGCTCATTGAACTCAAATTTGGTGTCTCCTGGTCCTTCATTTGCAATTGATTAATTGGCACGGATTAATTGGCACTGTACTGGGATTCCAGACTCCCCATCAGCGTGTCTGTTCTTATCCACAGTATTTTCAGTACGAATTCCAGGCTCCCCTTATAGAGTGTCTGTCCTTATTCGTACTTAGTTTCTCCCTTGGATTCCAGGTGCCCCAGCAGTGTACCTGTCCTTATCCAACCGGGATTATACCTGGGTTCCAGGCGT